>NC_056731.1:1697490539-1697683039 GCF_019279795.1 Protopterus annectens
ATTTATCTTGGGCCTTACTGGGAGCTTATCCCTAAGGTTTTTATCTCCCATCAAGAAGTCCCAGTTCTTTATAATGATAACCATTATTTTATAAGAATCAACATTGAACGTACATATGAAACCACAAGGATCTACCAATCCTTTCTTATCACTAAGTACTAAATTCCCTCCCTCAGTTTTACTTAATAATGGGACGTAGTTTCCTGTAGTTCTTTTGAACTGAACCTCTTCAAGAATTTCCTGAAGAAATAGGGCTGGGTAACCCCTTTGTTTGAAAAAATTTAGAATCAAGGTACATTCCTTTACAAACTCGTCATCTGTGGTGGTCATCCTGGCTGCCCTAACCAATTGCCCCTTAACTACAGATCTCTTCTGAAATGGCGGGTGGCAACTTGTGAAGTGCAGGTACATGTTAGAATAGGTTTCTTTCCTATAAATTTTGGAAACAAAGGTCTTTTCATCATAATCCTTTCTTAAATCAACATCCAAGTATACTATTCTATCTTTATTGTGATTTGATGTAAAGCTCAAAAAATTGGTACTGTTGTTAAACATGTCTAGCAAACCATTTAAATCAACCTCTGTCCCCTGGAACAAAATGAATATATCGTCCAGGAACCTGGTATAGAACAAAATTTTTTCCCCATAGTCCAAGTTATCCAACACAAAAGTATGTTCCCAAAAGGCCATAACAAGGTTCGCTAGGCCTCCCCCACATGGGGAGCCCATTGCTACTCCAACCTTTTGATGATAAATATAATTGTTAAACAATACGTAGTTAAATGACAGGACTGTGTCTATCAGTTCCTCTATTAGTTTGATCTCACTGGTGGGTGCACCTAAAGTCCTTAGCATGTGTGATACCCATTCGATCCCAACTTCATGTGGTATACATGAGTACAGGTCCTTAACATCTACCGTAACAAAAATGCTATCGGCACAAAAATCTAAGTTATTAATAGCTTGCAGGAAAGACCATGAATCTTTTGAGATTTGAGGTTCTCTTTTAATGTACTTTTGTAGGGTTTTATCAATAACCTTAGCACAAGTGTACGTGATACTATCACTTCCATCCACTAATGGTCTCATTGGTGGGTTATTCGCACTTTTGTGTACTTTTGGAATGCCAAAGAGGACTGGGATCCTTGGTGCTGGTTGTTGTAAGTAGTTATATAAGCCCTTATCTATCCTCGCTTCAATAAAAAGCTCTTCTATTAGGGCAACCAGGGTAACACTTTCCAAAATATCGGACATTCTTAAATTATAATCTCAATGGTCATAATAGCAAGACCCCCACCTTTATCTGGTTTCATAATAGACCAGTCTACTTAAAATAGAATAAATTCCGTCTAAGAAAAGCTAGGTTTTAATTCAGTTTGGTGAAACCACCGAGTTAATTCCTTATGATAGAGTTAAGTGGTTTCTTAAGAAGAAAATGTGTATTTTTTAAAAAATCAAACACGCCCTCTAGCTAAAAGGTTACACACATCAAGGTGGGGGTCTTGCTATTATGACCATTGAGGATTATAATTTAAGAATGTCCGATATTTTGGAAAGTGTTACTTATGAGAAGGCGTCTAGGAATGAGATGTATGGGGCACATAGAAAAGTGGTTGCCCTAATAGAAGAGCTTTTTATTGAAGTGAGGATAGATAAGGGCTTATATAACTACTTACAACAACCAGCACCAAGGATCCCAGTCTTCTTTGGCATTCCAAAAGTACACAAAAGTGCTAATAACCCACCAATGAGACCATTAGTGGATGGAAGGGATAGTATCACGTACACTTGTGCTAAGGTTATTGATAAAACCCTACAAAAGTACATTAAAAGAGAACCTCAAATCTCAAAAGATTCATGGTCTTTCCTGCAAGCTATTAATAACTTAGATTTTTGTGCCGATAGCATTTTTGTTACGGTAGATGTTAAGGACCAGTACTCATGTATACCACATGAAGTTGGGATCGAATGGGTATCACACATGCTAAGGACTTTAGGTGCACCCACCAGTGAGATCAAACTAATAGAGGAACTGATAGACACAGTCCTGTCATTTAACTACGTATTGTTTAACAATTATATTTATCATCAAAAGGTTGGAGTAGCAATGGGCTCCCCATGTGGGGGAGGCCTAGCGAACCTTGTTATGGCCTTTTGGGAACATACTTTTGTGTTGGATAACTTGGACTATGGGGAAAAAATGTTGTTCTATACCAGGTTCCTGGACGATATATTCATTTTGTTCCAGGGGACAGAGGTTGATTTAAATGGTTTGCTAGACATGTTTAACAACAGTACCAATTTTTTGAGCTTTACATCAAATCACAATAAAGATAGAATAGTATACTTGGATGTTGATTTAAGAAAGGATTATGATGAAAAGACCTTTGTTTCCAAAATTTATAGGAAAGAAACCTATTCTAACATGTACCTGCACTTCACAAGTTTCCACCCGCCATTTCAGAAGAGATCTGTAGTTAAGGGGCAATTGGTTAGGGCAGCCAGGATGATCACCAAAGATGACGAGTTTGTAAAGGAATGTACCTTGATTCTAAATTTTTTCAAACAAAGGGGTTACCCAGCCCTATTTCTTCAGGAAATTCTTGAAGAGGTTCAGTTCAAAAGAACTACAGGAAACTACGTCCCATTATTAAGTAAAATTGAGGGAGGGAATTTAGTACTTAGTGATAAGAAAGGATTGGTAGATCCTTGTGGTTTCATATGTACGTTCAATGTTGATTCTTATAAAATAATGGTTATCATTATAAAGAACTGGGACTTCCTGATGGGAGATAAAAACCTTAGGGATAAGCTCCCAGTAAGGCCCAAGATAATTTACAGGCATGGTAACAACTTGAAAGAAATCCTGGAAGCAAACCATGGAGGTAACACTAACAAAGAAGGTATGTTTAAGTGCAATATGTGTAGGTACTGTAAATACATTGATGAGAGTTGCAATTTCAGCATCCGTAATATGAAATATAGGTCAAATGGGAAGTATAATTGTAATAGCAAACAAGTGGTATACTTAGCCAAATGTACAAGTTGTCCGGCTTTCTATATCGGGAAAACCGATAGAAAGCTGGGCGAGAGAATCTATGAACACATTTACTATTAATAGGAATAAAATTGAAAATGCTTTAGCAAGACACACCAGTGAAAATGTTGGCCATGGCTTCAAATTTAGGGTCATTGACCAACTGAAGAAAGATGATGGAGGTGGCCCAGAGTCTTTGAAACTAGAAAGAAAGGAACTTTTATGGCAACTTAGGGTAAATGCATGTGTATTTCCAGGTATCAACGAAATGACTTCCATCATGTGTATACTTAGGTTAAAAAACCTAGCTAGGTAAAGGATACGTAAATGGGGATAGACCAGTCTACTTAAAATAGAATAAATTCCATCTAAGAAAAGCTAGGTTTTAATTCAGTTTGGTGAAACCACCGAGTTAATTCCTTATGATAGAGTTAAGTGGTTTCTTAAGAAGAAAATGTGTATTTTTTAAAAAATCAAACACGCCCTCTAGCTAAAAGGTTACACACATCTGAACATAGACCCTTCATTTATTTTTGAAATGCACCTCAGGTTTAAAACCTACAAAGGGTTGAATGTATATGTAAAGGAAACAAAACAGTGGAAAAATTTTCCAATACCTTAATGCATATATACACATAAATATTTTTCACATTTTAAAACGCGATGTGATTATAATTGTTTTATATAGTGTTAATTTATATAGTGTTAATTCATTTTTTATTTTTAAATTCATCTTAAATTCATTATTTTCTGACCATCTTTTCCGATGAAATTTGCTTGCCTTTTGGATATGTTACTTTGATTATTTTGTTCACTTGATTAAATTATATATACATATATTCTTTTACATACATATATTTTTTATATATATATATTATATGTACTTTTGTATTAATGGTTTTTAAATACCAACTAATGAATTTTTACAGATAGTGTAAAAGCTATTTAAATTACGCTTGTATGAATGAATGTTATTCTACAAGCAAGAAGTGTCTTTAAATTGTAAATTGCATTATTGCATGATTGCTCGAGTCCCTTGTTAAATGCATAAATAGTGGTTAGATCCACTGTTTAAGTGTTTCTGAAGAAGTCGAGACATTGTGTTCGACGAAAAGTGTACTGTTATTTTTAAACACTTAAATTAAATATAAGCGTTATTGAGTGGAGATCTTAGTTTCGATTATTCCTTGTTGCGGAAGTTTGAGGATTTTTTATCAGTTTATTTAGCAATATTACACAGGTGAGTAAGTGTAAAGTCTTTGCCTAGAAATAGCTGCACAAGCACTTCTATATATCTGAGAGATTTAAAAACAAATCTTTCCAGCAGTGGCTGACTAGGCACATATGTTTTATTCTTGACTTAAGCTATATACATTTATAAAGGAAGATTGGGTTTTGGTAATGCAGATATTAGGAAAAAGCATTACACTTGTGCCTGCATTATTTCAATTAGGCTGGCAGAAGCAGGTGCTCCTAACTGAAGATGACTGTACATTATTGGCACTGTATTGTTATTGAGGGAAAATGTGTTACTTGGAAATAAAAAAAATCTCTTGAAATTGCTATTTAGGTTTAGAAACATTATTAGATGAACTCTGGAGAGATGAAAAAAGGGCAAACATGGGATAAACATAAGGTAGCCCATAAATGGGCAAGCTGGCAACTGTGTAAGTTGGGGAGTTAATATCAGTATCAAAGTAACATGGTTGTTCTCAGTGGGGTAAGTGTTTCCAGGAAAAAGGCCTAAAAGGAAAGATAAGAGTAGCATAACATTCTTGAAATCATGTAAATCTAAATAGTTGTTTGATAATTTTTAACATTATGAAACATTTTATGCAAGGGAAAAGCAAAATAATATAAGGAAAACGCATATAAGGGGTTTGGACAAGGAAAAAGGAAACAAATTCAAAACTTTGGTGTTTGTTAAATAATTCACATGTTGCTTTTAAAGAAAGGTTTGTTACTGAAAAAATATATTTCTTAACTTTGAGTAGTGCCATGTTTTCATAGCTGTCATTAGTCCTTGTCAGTCTCATTTACCCCTTTTGTCCAGTCACTTCCATGACTTTAGTCTCTCATTTCTTTTGGCACACAGTCATTATCCCTGCCTACTATGGAATTTACAGAGTACATCCGTTTATTGCCTCTCTTTTCTTCCCTTGTTTCTCCCAGAGTAACTAGGCTGTCCAGTTCTTGATAACTTCCCTCCTCTTGCCTCCTTCTCTGGTCTGGTTTTCCTGCTGCTGCTCCATTTCACTTCCTTCCATTGTCCTTTGATCAGTTTGGCCTGCTTAGGTCCACTGGCATCCAGCACTGGGCATCTGAATCCCCTGAACCTTCCAGTGCACTGTCTTCTCTTTGATGGTATATTCTTTTTCTTCTGCTTCTTGTAGCTCTGTCCTTGCTTCTGCAGTAATTCTTACTGTACTATGCTTGGCAGTTGGTACAGTAGTTAAGGGTGTGCACTGTAGTTCCTGTGGCACATGGTTTGATTCTCTCACCCCTTATTTGCTTACCGTATGATCTTGAGCAAGTCACTTAGTCAAACATTGCTCCTGTGTCACTCCAGTCCAGTGGGCCTATCTGATTAATGAACATGTATCATTATTTCTGCTTTGACCAGCTTCTTGTTCCCCTCACTGTATAATTCTTGTGCTTGCTCCTCATATTTCCTCTTTTTTCTGCATTCTTTTCTCTATTTCTGTTGTCTTCTATGCCCAGGGCCTTGTCTGCTCCTCATATTTTGTTGATATCATTTTTCCTGCCTTTGTCTACTTCCTATTATATCTTTTTCCCACAGGTGCATGTAGATAACATGTTCTGGGTGATCTTTATAGTCTCTCCTTGTCTCTGGGTCTCTGTAAGGTTGCTTGCCAGTCCATTTCTTAAGGGATATTTGAATACATTTATTTGTGTATGTTCTTCCAGCTTCCAATGTATACAGTCTCTGTAGGAAAAGCTTATACTTTCCCCTCTGTGTGGAACCTGTGTCTTTTTCCCTTCAATACTACAGTCAAGACACCGGGATAGTTAAAGCAGCAGTAATTATCTGTGCTTTCAGTGGTCCCAACAAGCCAGCTATCCCTTTTCTTTGTTCAGGCAGTGAATCAGACTAATCCTCCACCAGTTTTACAAATATACTATTAATGGGTATCATTCACAGTGTTCTAGCTTGTCCCATAACTTTTTCTTTAAGTTTATAGATGTGTACTCATATTAATGTGATTTTCATCTGTCCTCCTCCTCTTGTACTTCTTATTCTAACAACTCTGGATTCTTTCTATTATTAGTTCTTGTAATCTGGGTAAGTAAAATATTGTTTCAAGCAAATCCAGCAGCAATCTTCACATTTCTGTATCTATGACATGCTCTGATACTCCTACTATCATCATATTGTTTCTTCTAGATCTGTTTTTTATGTCTTCCAGTTTTCCTGTTTGCCATTATAGCTTTTTTCTATTTCTGTTGGCCTTCTTTGGTGTTCCTACACCTCTTATCTCAGCTCTGCTCTATTCTCTTCCAAGTCCTGGATAATTTCTTTCAGCTTTCTCACATCTCTTTGTTGATTGCCTATCGTTTCCCTCATTCACAGGTGGCTCGTGATTCTGGCTGCTGGGCTGCAGCCCCCACAGCAAAAAAAAAAAAAAAAAAAAACCAGAAGAAAAAGAAATGTGCAAACTCAGAAAGCCAACTATTATTTTTAAATAAAAAATAATAATTAACTTTTTGTTATGCTCCAAGTCCTTGGAACTTCACTCATGGGCATATGTAGAGGTCTGAGGAGATCCAAAACAAAAACAAATACAGCTTTTTTCAAGGCATTAAGTTTCCCAATCATCAATCGGATTTGATTGACAGCATTTGGCAGTGACAGAAACATTGTTTAATGAACGACTCACTGGGCTGCTGCATGATATACTGAGGAACCCTTCCTGTTGGATCAGGCTGCCCTGGCTGATTTTGGCAGCCTGAGCCAAGAAGAAGAAGATGTTAATGTGGAAAAGGAAGCACAAGCAGGAAAATTTTTTTTTAATTTATTTTAAAGTATTCTTTTTCAGGCAGTATGTGGGCTATTGAACTGTGTGTGCGTGTGTGTGTGTGTGTGTGTGTGTGTGTGTGTGTGTGTGTGTGTGTGTGTGTGTGTGTGTGTGTGTGTGTGTGTGTGTGTGTGTGTGTGTGTGTGTGTGTGTGTGTGTGAGTGTCTGTGTGTGTGTGTGTGTGTGTGTGTGTGTGTGTGTGTGTGTGTGCGTGTGTGTATGTGAGTGCTTGTGCATACATGAACAAACCACTGAAGGGACCTTAGAGGGAAATAATTCATTTTGGTGCCAGTGAAGTGCTTGTGCATACATGGTAAACTACTGAAGGGATTGTTGGAGGAAATTATTCATATTGATGTCAATGAAGTGCTTGTGGATATGTGGACAAAATACTAAAGGGATTGCTGGGAAAAGTATTCATTTTTTGTCACTGAAGTGCTTGTGCATACATGGACAAATTACTGAAGGGACTGATGGCAAAATGGTGTCATTTACTGCTTGTGCATACATGGTTAAACTACTAAAGGGATCAATGTGTAAATAATTAATGGGCACATCTATGTATGTGGGGGATTAAAAAATACTTTGTCCAGTTGTAGCTATTTTTATTTCATTCTGATATATGAGGTATATTCAGTTAATAAAGCTGGCTTTAATTGTTGGATACAGGGGTTATCTGTGGATAAAAGTGACTGACCCTATTGTCATTTGTTTAAAATAAGCATTTATTTTTCTGGCTTTGTAGAAGTAGTGTGCACATTTTTTTTTTCACTTTCCATTATACTCAGGCATCAGCATTGTACTCAATAAGTAGCATCTGTGGTGGTCTGGGCAGGATGTGTGTGATAACAGCTGATCATTTGGTAGGGTGTTGCAATGATTTCCTCACTTCTGTAGACATATGATGGTCAAAGGCAAGATTACTGTCTATTTGTGTCCCCAAGTCACTGACATCTGGGTCAGCTCTTAGGAGTATGTTGTCAATATGATAGTGACCAGGGTGGATGACTTCCTGAAGGATACTATTATGCATTTCTTGGCATTTAGTTTTAGTCCATCGCTCTGGCACTAGTTTGTCTGTGTCAGCCCTTTCTGGAGAACATTTGTGCCAGTGGGCAATTCATTGACAGCTCCTAATTTGCAATCATGTGCATATTTAGTCAGCCAGAGGCCGTAGACATTGGCCTTGACTTTAGAGAAGTAAATGCCAAAAAGGAGCGGTCCCATGACTGATATTTGAGGGACTCTGCTTGTGATTGGCCTCTTTGTAGAGGTAGACTCACCAGTTTTAATTTCCGGGGTCCTGCCTGTGAGGCAGCTGGCTATCCACTGGGTTACATAAGGGTTTGTACCTAACCACTTAAGCTTGTCAACAATGCCCAAATGTGGGATTATATCAAATGCCTTGCCAGGTCAAGGTAGGCGGTGTGAACCATTTTGCTCTCATCCATTGCTTTGATAACATTCTCAAAGAAGTCCAGCAGGTTGAGTAGGCATGACCTGCCCCTGATGAAGCCAAACTGGGTTTGGTCCAGTGTCTATAGGCTACCTATGTCATTATTAATCATTTCCATCATAATTCTTTCCAGGGCTTTGTATATGAGACTAGTGACACTTATGGGTCTGTAGTTTCCAGGGTCTGTAGTTGGCCCACCTTTGTGCAGAGAGAAGACTGATGCTGTTCTCCATTCATGAGGCACAAAGCCAGTTTGGAGGCTACAGTTAAATAGCAATTGCACAGGGCTTGCTAGATCATGTTTCATGTTATTTAGTAGGCATCTTGGGATATTGTCTGGGTCCAGTGATGCAGTGTTCTTGTCCTTAGACAGGGTATTAAGGACCTGTTCCTTAGTGACAGCAGTGGGAGTTATATTTGATGCTATTCCTGAGGGAAGGCTGATGGGGAAAGAGCAGTAAAATTGGAGCTGAATTTGTCAGCCAGTAGGTTTGCTATATCGTCTGGCTCAGTATAGGTGGCTCCATTTAAAATTAACTCTGCACACAATTCTTTATTCCCTTTGAGGTTTTGGGCATAGCTAAAGAATGCCTTGCAGTTGTCCTTGGCCAGGGGAGCCAAATTTACCTCATATTTGGCTTTGGTAGACTTTATTTGTCCTCTGAGTTGTTTGTTTAGTTTGACAATAGTGATTTTATCCCAATGGGTGCTTCACATCCTAATTTTTGCCATCATTTTCTTCCTTCTGCTGATGCTGTGATTAAACCAGGGTGGCTTGTTTTTTGAGTTAGTTCTGTACTTCTTCCTGGTGGGTGCAGCTGTCTCTCCATAACTATGAACATGCTTGCATGGGGTTTCTGCAAAAAGTTCTGTGTGGGCAGCTGTGTTCTCAGGGTTTATGGGGGCTTGAAAGTTTGACAGGTTATTACTTAATAGTAGGAAGTTAGCCTTAAATTAGATCCTGAATATTCCAGGGTTAGTGGGGATTCCAGGTTTTATTTTTATTTTGAAGGAGACCATTTTGTGGTCTGTTCTTACCAGAATAGACATTACACGAGGGTGTGTGCAGCACTCTCCCATATTAGTGAGAACCTTGTTGATGTATTGACAATCTGGTCCAGGGAGTTTGTGCTTACAAAATCCAGGAATCTCTGTGCTTGTACGTTTGATGTCATAAATGATTCCTAGGTAATAGTTGGGTAATCAAAGTCACCTATGAATATGGTATTGGGTTGGATGGTGAGTGTTTCCAGTAAGTTTAAATACACGGTATTGGTTTCCTAGTTCATAGAGGGGTACCTATAGCTTGCAAGAAAGTGGCATTGGATTGTGTCCGTGATGATTTGAATGTGGAGAAACTCAAGTACATTGTTATGTTTGATCAGCCTTGAGGTATATTTCTTTCTTTTTTTTTTAAACATTTTTATTTGAGAAATTTAATATACAACAAAGTTAAATAAAATGAACTCATTTTTTTTTTTTTTTTAAACAAATAAAATAAAATGAATTTTACATGAAGTAATAACATAACAATAAACAATATATAACTATATACAATATGTTCACCATAGATCAATACATTTAAAATAATTTATAAATATGTAAATGATATTTACTATAATATAGAACTACTTTTGTAAAAAAATCATATATTTTATTCCAACTGTGAAGAGAAGTATTTTTAGAAATTCTATTCCCGATGGTTAGTTTTTCCAAACAAGAGACTTCATTTAGAAGATTTTTAAATTCTTGTAAAGATGGAGAGGAATTAGATTTCCAATTTCTAGTGATAATTTTTTTTTGCTATGGCTAGCATAGACCAAATCAAAGGGTAATCAGATACCTTAACACAAGCTGGAACTGAAGTATTAACTAATATTAAGGATTTAGTTAAAGTAATGTTGTCTGTAAAAATAGCTTGCATAAAATCATTTATATCATCCCAAAATTTTTTCAATTCGATACAATCATAGAACATATGAGAGCAATCAGCATTTACTTTATTATTACATCTCCAACAGTTTATATCTTTTTCCCCAATTTTACTCAATGTATGAGGAGTAATAAAGGATCGATTTAGATATTTCCAGGAAAATATTCTCCATCTTAACGAAGAAGTAGTCATACTAGATGATTTCAAAATATTGAATTTGTCTTTGTCTGTGGGAAAATAATTATTAATGGAAAAGAAAAAGTTCCAGTAACTGTCAGAGTAGACATCTAAATCTGATTTGATAGATTTATATATTTGCGAGAGTTTATTAGTGGAAGGAGAATTATTCTGAAGAGATAAAATCAAGTAATGCAGTAAGTTTGGTATAACTTTCTTAACTGAAGGGGTCATTAAGTCAATTCTATTTTGTATAAAATTCCTTCCTTCATGTAACTCCAACCAATAAAGGGACTCAAATCTGAATTCAACATCTGGTAAATTAACTGATTTCAAGACATTATTTGACGTCAATTGATACCAAAAGAATAAGTTTTTCTGATTAAAGATACACATTTTATTAGAGTCAGAGGTAAAAAGAATACCTGTTGAGTAAGCTATAGGAAAGAGAAGGAATAACCATTATTTATAAACATTATATTTAAATATAAAATGTCTAAAAGATTTTAACAAAAGAGTTAATTACTTTTAAATTTTAGGGAACAAAAGGTGGAAAGCTGATCTTTTAGGACCCAAATTAATGGGTTATTTATAAACAAAAGTTTTTGAGAGTTATTTTTTATAGTATCCAACATTAATATTTCAAACAATTTTTTCCATTTAGCTTGATAATTAGTATCAATTAAGAGAGAAATCACTTTTACCATAGATGAAATTGAATAAATTCTAAATTAGGCAATGCCATACCCTCATTATCCTAGTTTTTCATATGGTGAGATAAAGCAATTCTAGATTTATTTGGAAACCATAAAAATTAAAAAAAAATTGCATTTAATTTTTTAATTATCCAGTATGGGGGAGGTATAGAGATGGATTGAATAATGTAAAGAATTTTAAGGAGAAAAAACATTTTAATAATAGTGAATCTTTCATCCATAGAGAAAGGTATTCTATTCCAATTCTTTGTTAAATTTTCAATTATTGTAAGACAATTGTTATAGTTAATTTGTATGATATCCTTAATATTTTTAGCTATTGAAATGTCTAAATAAAGAATTTGATCGGATTGTGTTAGATATTTTTTATAATCATCATGTAAATTAAATTGTTTTGGGCCAATTAAGAGAATTTGTGTTTTATTATTTATTTATTTATTTATATTTGTTGACCGGGAGAGTCCGACTGGACGTAGGTCCATTTTCAGTGGAGGCCCGGGGAGAAAAGCTCCACAGTTAAAATAAACAGCCAGTAGTTACATTGGATTACATAGCGATTAACAATTTACATAGCAATTACTTGCAACATATTTACAGATGAAGAACATAGTACATCAGTAGACAACTAGAATCTTTATCTGTGAAGTACATAACAGACTAACAAATGTTACAATAAGAAGTTCCTGCTGTATAATAAGTACTAGGCTTATGAGCATCTGAGCTTGCTATATTCAAGGTAGTTAGTGGAGTGGAAAGAAAGGTAGTGGTTGGATGGGGTGGGTGATATTAGAGTGGGAGTTGCAAGGGCATAGCCAGCATGCTTTTAGGTGTGCTTTTAGTAAAGTTTTGAAGTGGGTGCATGATGGTATGGAGGTAATTGTGGGTGGGAGTGAGTTCCATAATTTGGCTATGGCGCAAGAGAATAGTGCTTCACCAGCAGAGTTATTGGCTTTAGTGATCTGCAAATGATTTTTGTTGCTGGATTTTTGTTATCATACAAATTAACTATAACAATTGTCTTACAATAATTGAAAATTTAACAAAGAACTGGAATAGAATACCTTTCTCTATGGATGAAAGACTCACTATTATTAAAATGATTTTTCTCCCTAAAATTCTTTACATCATTCAATCCATCTCTATACCTCCCCCGTACTGGATAATTTAAAAATTTAGTAAAGAAATGGGTCTATATGAGGAACATTTGGTTGGATCTTTTTGCTGCTTATTATTAAAAGTTAGACCAGATTTCCTTTGAAAAAGAGTTATGTTATTAAAGAGGGCTCAAATAGATGTATTTTCATCAGCCAAGGTGAGAAGTATGTCATCAGCAAACAACTGTATTTTATATAATGAAGTGGAATTTAAATTATAGCCTGTTATATTGTTATCCCATCTTATTAGGTTTGCCCATGGTTCCATAATTAGTGTAAATAATAAAGGAGACAAAGGACATCCTTGTTTAATGCCTTTAAATAATGGTATATTTTGTGATATACTTGTGCCAATTTTAATGTATGCTTGACTATCTATATATAACTAAGTAATGAGATTTATACATTTATTAGAAAAATTTAGTTCTAATAGGATAAATAAATAATTCCAGTTAATAGAATCAAACACATTATTAACATCTAAACTAATCAAAGTCAAATTTTTATTTAATTGTTTAACTGATTCAATCAAAATTAAAGTTCTTTTTATATTATCATATGAATTCCTATTCGCTATGAATCCTGTTTGATCATCGTCAATCAAATTAGGTAAACATTTTTTTAATCTATCAGCATAAATAGACATGAACATTTTGTAATCTACATTCAGTAAAGAAATGGGTCTATATGAGGAACATTTGGTTGGAACTTTGTTTCATTTTAATATGGTAGAAATAAAAGTGTATTTCCAAGAAGGAGTGGTTTTGATAAAGTTTTGTGCGAGGTTAAAGACTTCATGAAGTAATTTTAGTGTCATATTAGGAAATATTTTATAAATTTCTGGAATTATGCCATCATTTCTCAGGGCTTTATTTTGTTTTAATTTGTTAATTTGTGTTTGAATATCTTTAAAGGAAATAGATTTGTCTATAATATCTTTCTGTTCAGTAGATAGTCTTTTTTTAGTATATTTGCTAACAAAGGTTTTTATATCTTTCTTAGGATCTATTGTGTTAGAATTTTGGTTGATATTGTTAAAAAAATTTCTAAATTCCGATAGAATGTTATGAAGATTAGTTACCATCTTTTTTTTTGCAGAGAGAATATTTCTTTGATATGATTAATTTTATTTAATCTTTTAGTTTTATTAGCCAATAACTTTAAAGATTTTGGGTTATTTGAATAATTAATTAATTTATATTTTTCTGCAATTATTTTTGTTTTATGGTTTAATATTTCAATATATTTATTATTTAGAAAGTTTATTTCCATTTGTTTATCAATAGTATCTGTATCTACTTTTTGATTGAGCTTTAGATTATCTATTTTATGTTGTATATCACGAAGTTCTTTATCCCATAGTTTCTTTTTATTATAATACCAGCTCATAATTTTTCCGTATAGATATGCTTTTAAAGCATCCCATATATATATATTTTCGATATGTCATTTGAATTATTCAGTTGTAAAAAACATTTGAATTTCAATTATAATGAATTCTTTAAATTCTTTTAACTTTGTAAAATAAGCTGGTATTCTTTTGATTTGAATAGTAGAGACATTGCTAGGCTTATAAATGCCATAGGGAAGATAGCCTAGTATGAGCCTATGAACCTATGAACCATTGTTGATATCGAGATAAAAAATAATAGCATTATGGTCAGAAATAGGGCATGTTATTACTTTTGTATTACTTAGGAAAATCTAATAGGTCATTGGAAACCAAAACTCTATCAATTCTAGAATATGTATTATGTCTGTGGGAATAAAAAGTACAAAATAAAGAATTTGGAGTCATAAAATGATTAATATCTATTAAAAGAAATATTTAAAAAAATCTCTTAATTTCTTAGCTGACAATGGGATCTTCCTTTTACCTTTATTAGAAGAATGTTTATGATCTAATATACAATTAAAGTCCCATGCTATTATTGATTTTCCTTTTGTAAAATGCACAGTTTGATCTAAATGTTGTTTAACCATGTTAGTACCTATACCTGGAATCCAATATATATCAAATAATGTATACATTTTTTTATTTAGTTCCAAAGTTATAGCACAAAACATTCCTTTATTGTCTTTATAACTATCTATTATTTTGGGTAATGGTAGTGAGTTATTCCACAAGATGGCTACTCCTCTCTTTTTTGAAGATGTTCAGAGCTTACTAAAACAGAATAAGATTTATTATTTAGTTTAGATAAATCCTCCGAGAGTAGGCGAGTCTCTTGTAAAAATATTAGTTGAGATTTATGAAGTTTAAGGTCTCTAAATAAATTACCTCTCCTACCTGGATTATTTAAGCCATTAATGATAATGGAAATAAATTTTATAGCTGTCATTTAAGATTAAACAAAATAAATCAGAGAATTGACCATCAGGTGTTAATATTGTATTAATTTCTAGTATTTTAGTATGAGATTTCCCAGTTGGAATAAAAATAATCATCTTCAGATATCTTCGAAAGAACTTACTATTTAAATTAGTGGTGAACAACAATAAAACTTTCAAACAAATAATACCATAACTGATTAGTAAAACAATATTTACAATCCACCCCCTTCTGGAGTTTAAAACTCCCAATCTAGGTGACATAGTATCACCTAAATTAACCCTTAATCTAGTAGCAACATTAAACCAGCTACTGTCTAAAAAATAAAGTTATCTTCAGGTAAAAATACCAAACTGTAGCAATACTACTATTAATATGTGAAATGTTACTAACGCAAAAAGCAGGTGTAAAAAAACATTTGTGAATTTAATCGAACTATGAATCATAAACAACCCGGCTGGATTATCATGTTCTATACATTTCCTCAGTACTAGCAACATATCAGCATCTTGTAGTAATTAAATATTTTTACATTAATTCATGTAAACACTTTATACTAACAGGATAAAACAAGAAATGGATATGAAAAAGCATGGTATTCAGCAGTTAAACATGTTCTTAGGAAAATTATACAATCCCTGTTGCTCATATTATTTATAGTTATTTGATGAATCTGAAAAACTTCTACCAAAAAAAATCAAGATCAAATATGTGAAACATCTAAATGAAACAATTGGAGCGACGTAACCGTAGTTCATATTCTAATGGTTAACCTCCATATATTTATATATATTCCTAAGCCATGCTGTAAATTAAACGTTGCATATAAAATAAAGTCAAAATAATATTATTTTGATCATCTTGTGTCCAGAATGGCAAGGAAGGCCTTTCACATTACACATCTCGTAAGTAATAGCATTGCTTCTGAAGTGAAAAAAATTATAATCCCCCTATACTCATCTCTCATCATGCCAATAATAGAGTACAATGCTACATAGATATGTACCTTACCAGACATCTGTAGCAAATGAGGAGACCACTAAGATCTCTCAATATGAAAATTCAGGTACATGGCATACATGAACATACTGAAATTACTGTCACAGTACTCTTTGTAGTATAAACTTTTTAGAGGCGACCTGTGCCTTACCTACAGAGCAATCTCTGATCCTGCCTTAACAAAATTTCTTCATATCTATAAGTCACAAGGGGCAAAATTCACTCACTTTAGGGACCCCAACTCAGCCTGCGTCCTCAACACAATTTCCCAGAGAGACATTATGTCTCATGACTGTCACCATTCCTCAGAGAGAAATTCTCAATTCAAGTCAAAAAGAACTTCTCAAATCAATGACTCTATATATGCATAACATTAGACAATTGGATGAGAAACAGCAAATTTATCCTGGCAGTTTCACCTGTGTCTTGTTAGATAGAAGCAGTCAATATTAATCTTTTTCTGCATGAAAATATAGTCTGCATCTCTATTATTTAATAAGAAATAAGAGTGAAACATGACCAGACTTATAAGGGACCAGGGCTATTAGCTTTGTAACCTCCTATGATCCTATGTAAATCTTTGATTGGTCAGTAGAGGAGAAAAGAACAAACTATGTTCACTAAAAGCTGCTTTGGGTGTAATTTCTTTGCAATGTCAGAACTACCAAAAAGGTATCTAAAAGAGTTGTTTTTCCTTTTTCTTGTGGTATATTAAACTTATAATTTAATTATGTGGCATTAATGAACATCCATAAAGTTAGTTGGGAAATAGTATGAATTGCACTTGCACAGGACTGTAGATTTCAGGTAAATAAGTGTGGTTAAAGAGAATGTCGGATCACTTAGTGTTTTTTTTTTCAATACATAACATCAGAGATAAAACACTGAAGTAAGACCTGCTAACAGATGCATAAGTCATTTAACTCATTTAAAATGCTTTGACTTAATACATAAGAAACACAAAAATGCATGCCAAAATGATATGTAATAGTCTATAAGAAGTGTAGTAAGAAAACTACCATTTAATTGTATTCAAATGTTTCTTAATATGTGATGAGAATTATTAAAGAGCTTAATAATTAGAAAAAGGAAACAATTTACAGCCTAAACAAGCAGTGATTGCACTTCAATTCTTGTTCCAACAGTAAATGGAGGGTAACTAGGTTTGTTTGTTTGTGGAATGACAACAAGTTAACTGTACACCAAAAAGTTAATTAGTGGAAAGTTAAAGGTCACACAAATTGTGAAAATGTGTTTTTGCTGTATACTTTTTATCTCCGTGATTCCCAACCATCATCCTTCCTTCTACTGGTCTTGCACCCATTTATTTCCCTATACTGGATATCCTCTGCACAGATATGACATCTTACCAGCAGAGCTGTCATTCAAGGATCCATGGCATTATTTTGTGTCCTCTACTAGTGACCAATCAATGATAGCATTTCTGTTAATGCCCTATCCTCCTTTCCTGATGGCTGACACAAGCATCTCACAGTTAGTGACATTCTACACCCTTCAAATGAAAATGGATTCTCTTTTATATAAGTTAAAAAGAGCTATCATCACCAGCTAGGGATAATATGAGCACATTCTTCGTCCTGTCCTTTCCAGTGTCAAGCAAGCCATCACTTGTACGATGGTAACCAACTAATTGAGAAAACCATTCTTCACATCCCCAGGATAAATGAGCCCATACCAGCCAATTACTTCTTCATCCCTTACCCGGGTCTTCTTGTGTCTGAGCTGCTAATCGAACTGAGGCCAACTAAGTCATATTTTATGCATTTTACTGCTATTGCAAGCATGCAGGATCCTAAATATCAAAAACATGTTTTTGAAAACATCTAAATATTATTTATTAAATTCTTAAAGATGATTCATGAATTATATTCACAATGTCTTTTTGTAAATGACATAAACAGAATATACCTAGTGGCAAAGAGAATGAGAGGAACAGAAAGTATTCAAAAAATTAACCATCTTGTTACTGTCTCGAATTAGGGAATCAGCTGTTTCACCCATCTCTTGTCAGCATCTCAAAGTTCCAAGTCTACGTGAATAGACAGAGCCCAAGGTCAAATGTCAAAGCTGGACATTTATTTATGTGAGCGAGCTTCTCATCATCTGGCAGGGTCGTTTGTAACACAACTGAACCTATCGAGCTCATTCCAAATGACTATTTTTTGTATGTGAAGCCGGAAACCAACGGTAACACTTTTCAAAGGATTTTCTCTTTCATTTTTTAAAAAACAACTGCTACTTGAGAGCTTAACACCACGAGCAAGCCATTCAGATGAAAATAGTCAAAGCACACAACTATCGCCAACAGAACCAGCCACCACATTAGTCACCATCCCAGCTTTTCCCAACTACATTAAAATAATAAATACAAAAAAATCCTAGGTAGCAACCAGCTGTCCTTACCAAGCATAAACACAAAAAATCAATACCAGCATACTCCCGAAACACTACCTTTCACGCCACTTTATCTATCGAACCCAAAGAACACTTCACCATCCGCATATGGGCAGGCAACCAACACATCAACCAGAGAAGCAACCAGCACCTGACTGACATATAAACAATTCCAAAAAAGTACATAACCATTCCCAAACCATCAACACCAAATCACCAGCAATAAAAGAAAATAAAACACATACAGCCATTCTCCAAGATGTCGCCTTACCCCTTTTCAATGCACATCAAGCATCGGAGCATATCTAACCAGCACTACACGACACCATGAAGTAGTATGGCTTCAAAGAAAGATAACACCCGCAGAGGCAACCCCTCTATAGACATCTGACAGAATAATATGACCAAATCATCAGAACAAACAAAACACTAGATGTATACTATAGACTGATAGTACAAAACCAATAAGTCAAACAAAATATGTTACATTACCACAACCATTTTTTATGAGCAAGATATCATTAAAAGGCATCGAGAAAATAATAAAACAAAACAACAACACATGTTACAATAAACAAAATTAAATAGCTCACCTGTAAATCCAGATTCATTTCCTTGATTTATAGGGTCTTTGTAACTAGAAACATATATTCAAAAAGATTATCATCCAAAGTTAAGTATCCCAAAACCAAAAAGTTTAAATGACCTTATGTGTATAAGTCATTTCTTTAGCCTCTTTTTAGAATCAAATGCTTTCCGCTGTCAGCGTTTCTTTTGAGACTAGTGGAAGCCCATTCCATATATTCAATTCTTTCTATTATTTTATTGTTTTTAATAAATAAAATTGCAGTATCCAAGTCTTCAAAGGTTTTTTGACCATCTTGAAAAAAGATTTTTAGTTTTGCTGGAAATAAAAGGCTAGCTTTAATTTGATGTTTCTTAAGTTCTTTGAGTAAAGGTAAAAATTATTTTCTTTTAGAGATTACAGCCGGGGAATAATCATTATCAAATCTAATGATTTTGTCTTTAATTTTGATTGGTGATTTTGCCCAAGCTGTTTTTAATACCAGTTCTTTGTCATGTGAAGAAAGAAATTTCACAATTACAGATCTAGTAAAATTGGACTTGTTATTTTTAAACATTGCCAAGGATCTATGCGCCCTTTCGACACCATATGAGAGAGCCTCTGGTAATTCCAAAATTTGAGGCAACCAAGAAAATAGAAATTTCACCGTATCTGATCCTTCAATACCTTTGGGTAAGCCAAATATTCTTATATTACTTCTTTGAGATCTATTCTCTAGATCATCTACTTTCAATTGAAAAAAATTATTTTGTTTCAATAGAAATTAGACATTATGCTCATTCTCCTTTGTTCTGGTATCAATGTCATTCATAGCAGTTTCTATACCTGATATCCGTTGCTTCTGTTGAGTGAGGTCTTCATGTATGATATCCATTTGCTGCGTACATTTCTCCTTAAAATTATCTGTTTTCATATTCATTTTGTCTAATTTTGAAGAGAGTTCTTGTATATTAGATATTAATGATTGAAGTTCTTTTTTAAATGAAGATTCTTGTTGAGAAGATTTGTTATGGCTCATGTTGTTCTGTTACTAAAGATTACTAGTAGATTTTTTGACAGGAAAATTTAATATTTAAGCAAAACTTTTTAAAAATTATCCTAATATAATGTTTAAAAAATTGTTTAGGATAAAAAAATCCAGTTTTAAGATAAATAGGAATTAAAATTCCTGTCATGAATGAATTTGAAAGACAGAGCTAGTAAAAAATGCTGCTACCTTGTGGACATCTTGGCCACGCCCCCAGGTATATTTATATCTGATGTGAATTGAGACACCTCCACCTTTAGTCCCTGTCTGTGTAGTAGCTGGATTAAATGTGTGGAAGGTATTATAACCTTGCACTGTTGGTGTGCTGTCCATGGCTTTAAATCATGTCTCATTGATTACACAGACATCAGCATTCTCTAGAGTGAAGAGGGCTTCTTGGCAGTGGAGTTTTTGTTTTTTTTTTGTTTAGACTCCTAGTACTGAGCAGCAACACCTTTAGATTTTCTTGGTTTTGATTTGCTACAGTTTGGTATTGCCTAAAATAGGCACTATGGAAGAAGACAATGTTTAACTAATATTAAAAAAGCCTAGAGGGCAAAGGTACAGACCATCCCTGGCAAAGCAGCGGGGTCTGTTGACCATCTCCTTCTATGCTGACAAATACTGCACCCACTTAGAATGACACCCGAACCTAAAACAATTATTAAAGTCAGTCATCTTTTGCTCATATTGTGCCATCATCATTGGAAAAGTTAAAATGTTGCTCAAAGCTAGGCTCATACCAGCCTGGGACACATATTGTAAGAGCTTCATAATGTCTCTTTTCATATAGTCTGAGGAGGTATGCCTCAGGTCATTTACACCCACAATGACTATGACAGAGCTATATTGGTACTTGTGATCCAATGACCTGAGTCTATGCATAATGTTCAGATCCTGATTCCTGATACTCAACTGACCATGACTCTCTTCTTACTCAGCCTGGTGATAGGGACATCAGTGTGTCTCATAAAGGAGTCTCCAATGACTGCGATGTTGGATGCTCTGGTGGCTTGCCTTATGGCCCTAGAGGTAGAGGCTCCATGAGATGTAGCTGTATGTGTTGATGTGGGTGTTGTTTTGAAAGTGTGTATTCAGAGTTTCTGAGGGTATTTGTTATGTGTACTTCATCTAGGTGGTCGTTGGGGTTTAGGAAGGTTCCATTTAAGTGTCCCATTGTATGTGGTTTTATGTGTCTGCTTTGATTTGTGTGTGATGGGTGCAGCGTGTGTACTACTGACAACCTTATTGATGTCAGGAGTGCTTTCATGTGAGAGCTTTGCATCCAGTAACATTGTGTAAATATATCTCTCACATGCCATATTGGTTTGAGAATTAATTGGTAGTCAGTAAACATGAGGCAATTTCTGCATTGCCTCAGGATACCCATATCCACCAAACAGGTAATGGAGATAGTGGGTGTAGATCAGAGGGCAAGTGATGTGTGTGCTATATCTTTAAGAAGCATGTTAAGGCTATATGTGCACGTATAAATTCCAGACACGTGCTATCCCTAGTGCCATTTTGAAAGAGCAGCCAGGGAGAGAGCATGCAAGATCACAGCTGTTAATTTGTATATAACTTACTTAAGTTAAAGTCAGTAATCTTCTATAGTGCTGTGTTTGTATAAAATAAAGCTGCTCAAACATAACCCATGAATACTCTTCTATTGTGTCCTAGATGGGAGAGTGACATGGTGTCAGAACTGGGATTGAAGAGAATAGTATTGAGAGACATGAGGTGCAAAGACAACAGTGAAGGTACAACTGAGAGAAAAGAGCACGCACAGAGCCAGAAAAAAATCAAAAGTAATGAGAAATAGCACAAACTGTTTATTTGATATGAAAGGCAAGAAGGGGCATTATTACAAGGGCACAAACTGCATTATTATGAAAGTGGAAAGCTCAAAAAGTTTGTTAACTAAAGGAAATGTTTAAAATAAAACTATTTGAGGAAATGATTAACAGTAAAGCAAAATAAGTATGTTTAAAGCAAAAACGAGTATGTTTAAAGCAAAACTAGTGTGTTTAAGGCAAAACTGGGCATGTTTAGAGTAAAACTAGCACAAGAAAAGTATGTTGGGCATGAAAAAGGCTTAAAAGACCAAAATGAATATAATAAGGGCAAAAAGGGCACATTAAGCGAATATAAAGCAAGGCAACTGCATGTGTTTTGGCAAAGTTCTGTGTTTTGGCATAACTATGACTTCATGTTGTATCAAGGGCATAACTAAAATTATTCAGAGTAACTCAAAGTGTGTAAAAGTGCTTACATTGTGTGCTTATCACTGTGCATGTATTGCAAAGAGTTTGTTGTGTGTAACGTGGAACTAATTTGTGAAAAACAAAGTATAGCCATTTCAAAACATTTCTTGTGCTGCCTGTAATCTTTTCGCAAAGTGCCACTATTACAGAGTGTTTCTCGTACTGTAAAGAGTTGCCCAGCAAGGTACCGCTATTTTGGGGACATTTTGGTGTGCTGTATGCAGCTATTCACAAAGTGCAATTGCTTTGAAATATTACTGAGTTTTAGGCAAGAGATGTTCAATTTATTCGCATTGTGTAGTTACTCGATATGTTTCTTACACTAAGTTGCTCTTGCAAAGGACGACATTACAAGAATATTACAGTGCCCGAGAGTTATTCAGTCACATTGTAAAGTTGTTGAAATGTTTCTTGAGATGATGATAAATGACTTTTGCAAAGTGATGCTAAATTATTTTAGCATTTTAGCCTTTCAAAGCGGCATTGCAAAAGTATAAAGTGCCCGAGAAATTTATTTCACAAATTAAAGGTACTATGAGTTGTCCATTAGCAAAATTTTCAAAACCCCAAAATGTATAAATTCTAAAGCACAAAGGCATTGGACAAAGTTACAAACACTGGCATAAGTTTCTGGTATATGTGCATGTGTGCTTATTTGCAAAATACTTAACTGGTATGTGTTAATATGGCAAACAGATTTCGAAAACCCCTACTGCTTGTATTTGATCAGAATATTGTAGAGAATTGGAGAATATCTGAGCAAGAGTGTGATATTTTTATACAAGCAGCTTATGCAGATAGAGATGCATGCACCAGGGCATTCATTTTGCTATATCTAGCTGGATCAGAGTCCATAGAAAGAGAGCATTAATTTGTGTATGCACCTGCAGTATATGAAGGAGAAGGTGAAAATCATCATATTGTTGTACAGGCCGAATCAAGGGAAGACCCTGAGTATTTGAAGCACAAGTTCAGAGAAATGTGTAACCCCTAGATGAATATTACATTAGAGAGGCATTTGTTTTACACAAGAAATCAGAAACCAGGGGAAACATTTGCAGCTTATATAACTGACTTGAGAAACAGAGCTAAAATGTGTTGATTTGGTGTCTTAAAAGATGAGCTGATAAAGGACAAGCTTGTGTGTGGTATTTAATAGTGCTACTGTGAGAAAGATTTTACTTTGTGACAATGATTTAACATTGAGTAAAACCATAGAGATTTGTCAAATCCATGAGGTGACAGAAAAACACACAAGTATGCTTGCGAGTGACAAGAGCATGGTTTCAGTTGGCTCCAGAGCAAATGTAGATAGTATGCAACACATGGCAAACAAAAGCAGGCCCCAGCACATGGCAGCTACAGAGATACTAGGAAAGGCATGTGGCTTTCCAGAAAGTTCTAAGAAAGGAGTATGTTCAAGCTCAGTGCAGTTCAATCATGAATCAACAACACCCAAGTCTAGCTTTATTGTTAACTGATGCAACTGTGGTGCAAATCATGAGCCTAAAATGGAATAATTTCCAAACGTTTTGCAAATGAAGTAAACCTCACACAGTTGTAAAGAAAAGTCACACAAAGAAGCAAGTTGATCAAGTAGAGCTCAAACAATCAGCATTCTATGTAGATGGTGTGTCAGTGCTTGGTGGTTGAGTTGATGCAGTGAATCTATTGACAAGAAGCAAAGTGTTTCGTACTGTCCGGATTAGTGGAAAATCCACAGAGCTCACATTAGACACTGGTTCAAAGTGTAATGTTATATCAGCAGACACATTTGCTAAAATGAGAACTAACAAGCAACTCAGTGTAACCAGCAGTGTGAGACTTGTTGCTAATGGAGGTAAAGAAATTCAAACCGAAGGTTCGGTGATGTTTTCATGTTATTTGGCCAAGAACTGTTACAACTTGTTATTCTGTGTAGTCCAAAGACTAGTGCAATCTTTATTACATCTCAAAGATAGTTTAAGAATGAATCTACTTTCTTTTGCTAAAGAAGTTCATCACACAAGTGCATTTCCAATTTTTCGGAAGCCATTTTCTCAGAATATGCTGATGTTTTCAAGGGCAAGTTAGGCAAACTTCCAGTTGTGTATTCCATGAAGTTAGGCCCACGGGTAACTCCTGAAGTCAGGCCAGTAAGATGAGTTCCAATAGCTATGCAGGATAAAGTTATAGCTCAATTGGATAAAATGGTGCAGCAAGGTGTGATTTGTCCAGTCACAGAACCAACTGAATGGGTGTTGTCCATGCCAGCCTCTCACAAAAAAGACTCAGATGAAATCAGATTATGTATTGACCCAAGAGGTCTGAACAAAGCATTAAAGAGACCATATCATCCAATGTGCACAATCAAAGAAGTTGCAGCTCAAATCCCAAATGCTACTGTATTTTCTGTTTTGGATGGAAAGAGTTCATTTGGCAAGTGATGCTTGATTGTAAACCTTCATTTCTAACTACATTTGGTACTCTGTTTGGCAGATACAGATTCCTAAGGATACCATTTGGAATAAATGCTGCAAGAGAAGTCTTTCAGCATGCAATGGAGCAAATTTTTTCATGTTATCCTTGTGCCATAATAATAAAATAAGAAGTGTGCCAAAAGGAGAAGTAGCCCAACTGTTCAAAAGATTTTATTCGCCAACAAGATAAAAATGAATAAATGAACGCTGTTAACAATCCATGCGTTTTCGTCCTCCACGGACTTCATCAGATACAATTTCATTAACATATTTGCCCTATTATATACCTGTTAACATCAGTACCCTAACCAATCATTAAAATCAAATAAAATAAAAAAATATTTTAACATAGGTAATTACCTTGTATACAATAAATTTAATATGTTTTAAAAGAATTTTAACATATTTATAAATAAAAACGAATTATCAGTTTTTAAAGAAGGAAGTTCATATTTTAAAAGGTTTGTTTAATTGGATGAATTTAATGATTGGTTAGGGTACTGATGTTAACAGGTATATAATAGGGCAAATATGTTAATGAAATTGTATCTGATGAAGTCCGTGGAGGACGAAAACGCATGGATTGTTAACAGTGTTCATTTATTCATTTTTATCTTGTTGGCGAATAAAATCTTTTGAACAGTTGGGCTACTTCTCCTTTTGGCACACTTCTTATTTTATTGGTTTGGTTTCCTGCAGAAGTTGCCCTTTTTATTTGCTTGTGCCATAATAGTAGATGATTTATTGGTTGGAGGCAATGGTGAAGCAGAGCATGACAGAAACCTCGGGAAGGTTCTAGACAGTGCATGTGAAGTAAACATGAAGCTCAATTCCTGAAGTGCAAATTCAGACTTCCCAAAGTTACATATGTAGGTCATTTGTTAACAAGTACAGGCTTGAGACCAGACCCAACCAAGCAAGCAATTCTTGAGATGTCAGTACCAGATAATGTACAAGCTCTTCAGTGTTTCCTAGGCATGGTCAACTATTTAGACAAGTTCATACCAGACTTCAGCACCTTTAAGAGAGCTAACATTCAAAAATGTTGCATTTTCATGGTTGGAGCAGCACCAGAAAGCATTTGAAGACCTCAAGCAGAAAATTGCCACCACATCTACATTAGGATACTATGATGTGAACAAACCAGTAACTCTTTCCTGTGATGCTTCAAAATTTGGTCTTGATACAGTTAAACTTCAAGAAGGCAGACCAATAGCCTATGCATCTAGAACACTAACCCAAACTGAAATACAGTATGCTCAGATTGAGAAGGTGCTTTTGGCAATAGTATTTGCATGTTTCAACTTTCATGATTATATTTATAGGTTCATAGGTTCATAGGTTCATACTAGGCTATCTGCCCTAGGGCATTTATAAGCCTAGCCAGAGTATGTTTGGCTTTCGCCACCCATTTTAAATTAATTTTGCTATGCCCTTTTTCAAGGTTAGTATACTGTGCCTCTGTCTAACAGTGACACAGAAGTGATACCCGGGTTAAACCTGCGATCTCCCATCCACTCATCAAGATTCCTCTTGAAGAGAGTCAATGAGGGACTTTGCCTAACCTGGACTGGGATTTTATTCCAGAGTGAAGGGAGCCTATGGGTTATGAATCTGTCCCTCCAGCATGTCCTATTTATTTCAGTGCTGAGATTCAAGTCTCTCGAGTGCGTAGCTCAATGGGATTTGGATTTTTTGAGGTGCAGCATGTCCCTTAATTCCAGGTTGGACATGGCTTTATACGTCAGGCACAGATCGCCTCTGAGCAGGCGGTATGCCACTGAGTTGAGCTAGAGTTTCTTTAACCAGGCAGCATATGGCATCTGTTTGAGCCCTTTGATCCTCTTGGTGAGGTACTTTTGGGGTCTTTCCAGTTGCTGCAGGTGTTTGGTAAGGTACATCCCAAAAGGGGCATTGTATTCGATTATGGGCCTGATGAGGGATGAGTAAAGAGGCACGATGACCTCCCCTGATCTAGATGTGAATCCCTTCATAATTAGGTGGGCTATATAAAATGTTTTTCTAACCACTTTGGCCACGTGGTTGTCAAATGAGAGATTGCTATCAACTTGGGTCCCCAGGTCCCTAATTACTTCTTCTGTACTTAATGGATTACCAGCTATGTGGTAATTTGTGGGCACTTTGTTTTTGCCAAAGGGGATGACTATACACTTTTTGGTGTTTAGCTTGAGGCCATGGCTCTGGCACCAGTTGTCTGTTTCTATGAGGCCCTTTTGGAGGATGCTTGTGTTAGCTGGAGAGTTGATTATGGTGCCCAGTTCGCAGTCGTCTGCGAACTTGGTCAGCCACAGTCCTTCCATGTTGGCCTGTACCTTTGAGAAATATATACCGAACAAGAGAGGTCCCAGGACTGAGCCTTGTGGGACGCCACTTGTAATTGGTTTGGAGTCTGACATGGCTCCAGTAATTCTAACCATGTGGGTTCTGTCCTTGAGCCAGTTTGCAACCCATCTAGTGACATAGGGGTTTATATTTAAGCTGGTGAGCTTATCTATAATGCCTGAGTGGGGTATTGTATAGAAGGCTTTTGGGAGGTCCAGGTAGGCTGTGTGGACCACCTTCCCTTCGTCAATGGCCT
The DNA here is from genome assembly GCF_019279795.1 of Protopterus annectens. Classification (NCBI taxonomy): domain Eukaryota; kingdom Metazoa; phylum Chordata; order Ceratodontiformes; family Protopteridae; genus Protopterus; species Protopterus annectens. The sequence goes on from NC_056731.1 coordinate 1,697,517,731, forward strand.
TGGTGATGGTTTCAAAGAAGTCAACCAGGTTTAAGAGGCAGGATCTGCCCTTAACAAAGCCGAACTGGGTAGGATCCAGTGTCTGTAGGTCCCCAATGTCTTTATTTATGAGGTCCATGATGATCCTTTCCATAGCTTTGCAGACCAAGCTAGTCAGGCTTATGAGGCGATAGTTTACAGGGTCCATTGAGGCACCACCTTTGTGGAGAGGGACCGCTGTTGCTGTACGCCACTCTTTGGGTACATATCCTGTAGTAAGGCTGAGATTGAACAGTAGTTTTATGTTTGAGTTTAGCTCTTCTTGGAGTTCATGTAGGACGCAGCCCGGGACACCGTCTGTTCCCATTGATGCTGTGTTTTTTGCTTTGGAGGGGGTGGCTCTTACCTGAGCATCTGAGATGTCAGGGGGGCAGCACTCTGCTGGGATAGATATTTGCCCTTTTGGTGGGGAGGGGGGCGAGAAGTTTGCGCTGAACCTGTCAGCTAGGATGTTGGCATTGTCTGTGGGTGCGGTGTATTTTTTGTCATTTTGGACTAATTCTGAGCATATCTGGGAATTCCCACCCAGGTTCCTAACATAACTAAAGAAAGCCTTGTGATTATCCTTAGTGTCCTGTGCAATTTTTCTCTCAAAGCTGGCCTTAGACGATTTTATGAGTGCCCGTAGTTTTTTGCTAATACTGATCAGAGATGCCTTCCCTTTTTGGGATTTTGCTCTGTCATGTAGTAGCTTCCTCCTTCTATTGTATAGTTTGTTTATGGCTGGGGTCCACCAGACAGGACGTCTGCCTTTGGAGGATTGGGTCTCGGTTTTATTTGGGATTGCATGATCCATGCATTCCTGAAGGCGTTCATAGAATGCATTTATAAAAGATTCTGCGGTCTGGGTCGTATTTTCCACAGGCCCGGGGGCTTTGAAGGATTCCACCTCGGTTTTGAGGAGTGTGAAATTTGCTGTAGAGAAGTTTTTCACTGTGGTTTTCTGGGCAGGGGGTGGGGTCAGGATGTGACTATCCAGTTGGATTAGTTTATGGTCTGAACTTCTGGTCTGGAGCATAGAGTCTCCATGTTGGTGATGATAAGGTCCAGTATATTTTTCCCTCTTGTGGGAGTGGTAACAAGTTGTTCCATAGCATTTGAGTTTATGAATTCTAGGAACCTTTGGGCTAGGGTGTTGGAGCTAGAGTAATGCTCCCAGTCTATGTTTGGGTAGTTGAAGTCGCCCAATATAATGGTGTTTGGAGAGACCTTCATATTTTCCAGTGTTCTCAGGAAGGCTGAGTGGGGTTCCTGGGTTTGAGAGGGTAGTCTGTAGCAGGCTATAAACTGGAAGGCAGTTTTATCCACTGTTAGTTGCACATGGATAGTCTCTGATGCTTCGTGCTGTGCCACCAACCTGGAGGTGTGGGTATCTTTGATGAATATTGATAATCCCCCTCCTTTTGTAGTTCGGTCCAAGTTTTGGGGCCGAAAAGCATGGTATGAGGTATAACCTGGTAGTGCTGGGGTGCTCTCGGGAGCCTTGAACCAGGTTTCTGTTACTGCACAGATATCGATGTTCTCCATGCTAAGGAGAGTTTCGAGTGCATGCATCTTGAGGTTTAGGCTTCTGGCGTTGAGTAGCATTACTCTTAGTTTCTTATCCCTTGTGATACCTATTGAGGTGGGTTTGTCTTTTGAGCCTTGCCTAAAAAAGGCACTATGGGGGTAGCAAGAGCCTTTGCCAATATCCGAAAGCCCCGGGGTGACAGGTGCAAGCCATCCTTAGCAAAGCATCGTGGCTTGTCGAGCATATCATCCCAGGCTGACAGGCATTGGATCCCCTTTGAATGACACCAGTACTTAAGCCAGTTGTTGAAATTGATCATCTTGTCTTCATACTGTGGCATCATTCTTGGTGAGGGTAAGATGCTAGTCAAGGTCAGGGTCATACCGGCCTGGGCTACATGCTCAGAGAGCTCCTCTATGTCTCTTTTCATGTAGTCCAGGGAGGTACGTCTCAGGTCATTCACACCAGCATGGACAATGACTGAGTCATATTTGTACTTGCCTTGGAGTGACCTGAGTGCTTGTGTTATGTGACGGATCCTAGTGCCCGACAGGCTGCTCACCGTGACCTTCTCCTTGTTCAGCCTGGTGAGCGGGACGTCAGTGTGCCTGACGATAGAGTCACCTATTACAAGTGTATCAGGTGTGATGTTTAGCCTTAAGGGCTGTGACTGTTTGGCACACTGGCTTTGTGAGATATGTGTTGCACGTGTTTTGTTTTGGGGTAGCGGTTGCTTGGGTGTCTGCTTTGGAGGTCTCTGCTGCTTAGGCAGATCTTTATTTAGAGCCTCCGAGTATGTTTTTGTGTGATTATGTGTTTGGTTTGCTGTCGTGGTACGTCTATGTGAGACTGGAATTGTAGTGAGTGTGGTTTCCTTCTCCTCCTGACTGGTTATGCTAGTACTGAGTTGAGAGAGCTTAGCCTCCTGTTTGGCTATAGGGTTGCATCTCTCACATGTGTTGGAATTTGTTGGGAGGAGGAGAGGGTTGCCTGTGTACATGAGGCAGTTGTAACATTGCCTCAAGATTCCCAGATTCACCAGCTGGACCGGTGAGGAGATTGACAACTGACCTTTGGACATGGTAGAATAGTATTGGGAATTCCTTTATAATTGAAAACAAGGGCCAATGGGGAACAAGGTACTCAAGGGGAGTTTGTGAGGGTGTAGTGCTTTTAATTTTTTAGTGCTGACTTATATAATTGCTTAGTGAGCAAGTGCCAGGTAATTTAAGTGCAATGTGTTACAGGTAACTTAAATGCAAAAACGACAAACAGTAACTTTCTTTCAAGTGAAACAAGGAAATAAGTACAGTAAGCAATGCAGATATCACTAGGGATCCACAGAAGCACTGAAAAGCCGCATTTTAGGTGGAATTAGTATTCCAGGGAAATAACAAGCAAACAGACAACAAGCATACAAACAAAGCTAGATTCAGCAGGCTTGGATCTAGTTTATGCTACAGCAAACAAGGTGTACCAATTTCAGTAAGAAACAGTTCAAATATGCAGGCACTATAAACCTTTAACCAGAAATTCCCAGCTCAAAACTGGTCAAGATATTCAGACTGAAACTGACCATCAACCTCTAGCTACTATTCTAAACAAGCCTATGCATTCTGCTCCACTGAGATTACAGAGAATGATGCTCAGATTGCAAAAGTACAATTTCAAAATTGTCTGCACAAAAATTGCTCTACCTGGCTGATACCTTATCCATATCACCCAGAAATACAACAGAACAGCTTGATGCAGAGAAGTTTGACTTTAAAGTGATGTCAGTGCATAATTTTTCCACCACTAGACTTGATGAGTTAAGAGATCACACTCAGACTGATCCAATTTTGCAAAAGCTCAATCACAACATTAATGCTGGATGGCTGCCAAAGCAATCTAGTGTACCGCCTGATGTGCACACCTATTTTTCCTTATAGAGATGAATTGTTGATGGAAGATGGTATAGGTTCATAGGTTCATAGATGTGTACTAAGCTAATGGCCCTGAGGCCTTTACAAGCCTAGCCCATAGGATTACCCTGACATTGTGCCACCCAACTTTAGTTCCCAGTGCCTCTGTCGAGTAGAGCCACTGGAGTAAACTCCAGGGTGAATTTTCTATTTCCCATCCACTCATCATGATTTCTCTTGAAGAGGGCCAATGAGGTGCTCTGTTTGACATGTATGGGAAGTCTATTCCATAGCGTGGGCAGTCTCTGGGTTATGAACCTGTCCCTCCGGCATTTCTGTTGATTATGGTAATGAGGTTGAGGTCTCTGGAGCATGTGGTGCGGAGGGATTGGGATTTCTTTAGATGTAGCATTTCTAACAGAGCTGGGTCAGACATGGCTTTGTAAGTCAAGCAGAGATCGCCTCTAAGTAGGTGAAATGAGACAGAGAATAGTTGGAGTTTTTTGAGTCTGTCCACATAGGACAAGTGTTTAAGACCTAGGATCCTCTTTGTGAGGTACTTTTGTGGCCTCTCCAGTTTTGCAGGTGACTAGTGAGGCACATGCCAAATGGGGCATTGTACTTGATGATTGACTTAATGAGAGAAGAGTAGAGGGAGACAATGACTTCTTTCTTCCTGGATGCAAAACCCTTAGTAATGAGATGTGCAACATAGGACTTTCTGACCACAGTAGCAATGTTGTGGTCAAGAGAGAGGTTGCTATCAACCTGTATTCCCAGATCTCTTATAATGCCTTTTGTGTTCAGTGGACTATCATCAATGAGGTAATTCATGAGAACTAGGTTTTTCCCAAAGGGGATGACGACACATTTTTTGGCATTGAGCTTAAGGCCATGGTTCTGACACCATTCATTGGTCTCAGTGAGGCCTTTCTGTAGGATGTCAACATCACTTGGGGAGTTAATAATGGCTCCCAACTTGCAATTGTCTGTGAACATTGTCAGCCAAAGTCCCTTCGTGTTGGCCTGGACTTCTGAGAAGTAGATACCAAACAGGAGATGACCCAGGATCGATCCCTGTGTGACTCTATTCGTGACTGGTCGGCAGTCTGACTTGGAGTCAGCTACGTTCACACTGTGTTTTCTATCTGTGAGCCAGCTTGGAACCCATCTAGTGATATAAGGGTTGATGCCTAGCTTAGTGAGTTTTTCTATGATTCCTGAGTGGAGAATGGTATTATCTTCAAAGGTCCTAAAATTGTTGTTCCTGCTTCCTTACAACATGAATACATCAAGATTTTGCATCATGGTCACCCAGGATCCACATGCACTAAGAGAAGAGCAAGAGAATTGGTATTTTTGCCTTCATTACCAAAACACATTGATAGAGTTCTTTCTTCTTGCTCATAGGATCATAGGATCATAGGAAGTTACTAGGCTATTGGCCCTGAGGCCCTTATAAGCCTAGCCAAAAGTTTAGCCCATGCATAAGCAAATCAGCACTCAATGCCCCTGTCCAGCAGGGACACGGGTGGAATCCCAGGGATGTATTTTCTATTTCCCATCCAGTTATCCAGATTATGCTTAAAAAGGGGGTAAAGAGGTACTCTGCTTGACATGGAGAGGGAGATTATTCCGTAGATGGGGAGGTCTCTGGGACACAAATCTGTCCTGCTGGCAAGTCCTATTGATGTCACAGACCAGGTTAAGGCTGCACGTGCGGGTTACTCGAGATGAGCTTGACTTGCGGATATGCAGCAGTTCCATCAAGGCAGGGTCTGAGATTGCCTTGTATGCCAGACAGAGGCCACCTCTGAGGAGTCTGTATGAAACAGACTAGAGGCATAAGCCTTTTAGCCTATATGTGTATGGCAAATTTTTGAGTTCCTGGATTCTATTGATGAGGAACCTCTGTTCTCTCTCCAGCTGCTGCATGTGCTTTGTGAGGTACATGCCGAATGAGTCATTGTACTCAATAATGGGCCTTATAAGGGAAGAATACAAGAATGTTATGACCTCCTTGTCTCTGGATGAGATACCATTACTTATGAGGTGGGCCATGTAGAAAGCTTTCCATACAATGGAAGCAACATGGTGGTCAAAGGTCAGGCTGCTATTAACCTGGGTGCCCAAATCCCTCACAACTGACTGCGTGCTTAGAACATTGTTATTAATGTGATAATTTGTGAGGACATCTCTTTCTCTCTCCAAAGGGGATGATGATGCATTTTTTTTGTATTCAGCTTGAGGCCATGTTTCTGGCACCAGTCATTTGTTTGGGTGAGACCCTCTTGGAGGATGTCCATGTCACTGGGGGAATTGATGACAGCTCCCAGCTTGCAGTCATCTGCAAACATGGTCAGCCATAGCCCACTGGTTTTGGCCTATACCTCAGAAAAGTATATCTCAAATAACAGAGGCTCCAAGACTGAACCTTGGGGTATGCTACTCGATATGGGTCTACTGCTTGAGGTGGCTTCCTCTATTTTGACTAGGTGGGTTCTATCAGTGAGCCAGTTGGCTACCCATCTGGTAACATATGGATTGATGCCTAGTTGAGAGAGTTTATCTATTATGCCCGAGTGGGGAATAGTGTCAAAGGGTTTGGCCAGCTCAAGGGAGGCAGTGTGCACTGTCTTCCCCTCATCCATGGCTTTGATGACTGTCTCAAAAAAGTCAACCAAATTTAACAGACGTGACCTCTCCTTGATGAAGCCAAACTGTGTGGGATTGAGTGTTTGGAGGTTGCAAATGTGCTTGTTTATGAGAACCATGATAATCCGTTCCATGGCCTTGCAGATCAGGCTAGTTAGGCTTATGAGTCTATAATTTTCTGGATCAGTGTAAAGGAACAGTGGCTGTCCTCCACTCAGCTGGAAAAAAAACAGTACTCAGGCTTTGGTTGAATAGGGTGCCTAATGGTGCTGCAAGTTCCTGCCTGAGTTCATGTAGGATGCAGCCTGGGATGTTATCAGGTCCAATGGAGGCTGTATTTTTTGCCTTTGAGAGAGCAGTGATGCCCTGATCCCTAGATATAAGGGGAAGGGGCAGATACTGGGAATGTCCTGATTTACTGATGGGGGGGACAGAGAGGTGAAATTTTCACTGAATCTGTCAGCCAGCAAGTTTGCTATATCTACGGCATTTGTATATGTGGTGTCTTTCACCATCAGTTCTGAACACATCTGGGTGCTACCTTTGAGATTACAGACATGTGTGAAGAAGGCCATATGATTGTCTCCAGAAGATGTGGCAATTTTGACTCGAAGTTTGCTTTAGAGGATTTCACTAGTGCTCTTATTTGCTTGTTTAGGCTAAGGAGAGATTGCTTCCAATTGTTCAGTATGCAATAGTACTAGAACACATTTGCAAAGAGAACCACTTCATCTAAGTCCAGTTCCTGAACTACCTTGGTCTACTGTAGCAACTGATATGTTTGAGTGGAACAATCAGCACTGCTTAGTATTACTAGACTCTTATTCGAATTGGTTTGAGATTGATCTACTACCTACATCCACTGCTGTTATTACTAAGTTAAAACTTCATTTCTCAGTTGATGGTAGTCCAGACAATCTTTTTTCTCACAATGGTACTCAATTTACTAGCCAGTTGTTTCAGAAATCTGGAAAAGAATGGGACTTTGTACGTGTCACTAGTAGTCCTGCATATCTTCAGTCCAATGGTCTAGCTGAATGTGCAGTGCAAAGTGCAAAGCAATTACTTGAAAGGTCAAAGCATGACAATACCGATGTTTTCTTAAATTTGCTTAAGCTCAGAAGCATACCCCATGATGATATTCTTGGCTCACCCACTCAAAGATTACTTTCCAGGCAAACTAGAACTACGCTACCCACTACTTCTAGGGTATTAAAGCCTAAACCTAAGAGCAATAAAACCATCAAGGCTCAATTGTTGAAGAAGCGTAATACCAAAAATCTAGTTAAGACAGATCGAGCAGATTACTTTGTCCGTTGAGGGTAGAAAAGATGGTACGAATCCAGACAACAAAAGATTTTGATCGAATAGGACATATTTCAGGCATCTGTGCCGAGCCAAGATCTTACCTGGTAGACTCCGAAGGTGTTGAGTATAGGAAGAACTGGAGGCATCTTCTTCCTGTACCAGAATCATCATCATCACCATCACAACATTGCTTAGTTGATGTAGATTCCAACTCTAAGAGTGAATCAGACACTGTTCCCATACCAGAACATGTTCAAAATTCTGATTTCATTCCAGGAAATGATTTGAACATTCCACAGGTTAACAATTTTGCAGACAGTTCCAGTTGCTAAATCTCATTCGCAGTTTTATGTCACACGATATGGGCGAGTATCCAAGCCTAGTGTGAAGTACGCAGCAATGTGGACTTGATTGTATATATCTGTATATTTAGTATTGCATAATGCATGACATAGAATTACCTGTGATTTCTGTATGCATCATAATGTTATACAATCTATTTCTCAAGGAGGAAGGATGTAGATCAGAGTGCAAGTGATGTGTGCGCTATATCTTTAAAAAGCATGTCAAGGCAATATGTGCATGTATAAATTCCAGACATGTGCAATCCATAGTGCCATTTTGAAAGAGCAGCCAGGGAGAGTGCATGCAAGATTGCCGTTGTTAACTTGTATATTTTTTATTTCTATTTATTTTTATTTTACATTTGTTGACTGGGATAGTCCGACTGGATACATGTCCGTTTTCAGCGGAGGCCTGGGGAGAAAAGCTCCAAGGGTAAGCAGATACAGCATTACATAATACCAGCATTACATATTACAAACAGACTATTTACAGTGATTACATAAGTAAGCAAATTAAACAAGTTCCACAGGTTAGAGTTAATCCAGATCATAAATCAGAATTAAATTAAATTACGCAGTAAACTGGTTAACAGATTTTTATACATTCTAGAGAGAGTTAGCCAGGCTTGATACATTAACATAGCCAGTTAAGTGCCAAATGTTGTTTGAGTCTAGTTTTAAATTGACCTAAGGTAGAAAGTAAGTCAATATCAGTTGGAAGAGAGTTCCAGGGTCTACTTACAGAGTCTGCAAAGAGAGAGTCATCGGCTATGTTATTAGTTTTGCTAGTCTAAATTAGTAGTTTGTTAGAAGATCAAAGCAGTCTAGGAATGTTATGGGGGTGATAATATTTTTAAGTGCAGAAGTATTGTCCAGATTATAGAGGATTTTATAGGCCATAATCAGTTGGTTATACTGGATTAGGCTGGGTAGTTCGAGTCATCTAAGCTGATTTAGATTGATGCAATGATGTGTCCTAATAGGCAGCCCAGTGGTAAACCTGGCAATGTGGTTGTAGCAAATTGAGAGTTTGTTAAGGACAGTCTTGTTTAAATTCGAGAGTAGAGGGTATGCATACAGAAGGGTTGAAAGAAGGTGAGAGCGAGCTATGGCAACTTTAGCTGGAGGGGTTGGGAAGGCTTTTATTCTGTAAAGTGACCCTAGTTTTTTATTGATGGTTTTGATAGTTGGGTTAACATGTAGGTCAAATTTTAGATTATTATCTATGATGACACCTAATAGTTTTGTAGAAGGGTCAGGGGAGATTATTGTGCCATCATTTGAATTTATGGTAAAGGTGAAAGCGGTAGACCTACGTGTTGGTGAAAATAACAGCATTTTAGTTTTTTTGGGGATTTAGGATCAGGTGACATTCAGAAAGCCAGTTTTCTATTGTATTAAAGGTGGTCTGGGTAGCTGACCATAACTCTATTGGAGATGTGGCCGAGCAAATCAGAGTAGAGTCATCAGCATACTGGATACAGTTGACTTTTGGGATGACATTATAAAGGTCGTTAATGAAGATGGAGAACAGCAAGGGTCCCAGTATAGAGCCTTGTGGTACTCCAAGGGTGTTAGGTAGAATATTAGAGAGTTTGTTCTGCCAGAGGACAGCCTGCTGTCAACCATTCAGGTAGGACTGAAACCATTGAAGGGCTCTAGTATCTAGACAGAATGTTTGCAGGGTGTGGATTAAAAGTTGGTGATCAACCATATCGAATGCCTTGGAAAGATCCAAGAAGAGGGCTGAGGATATATAATTATTGATTATTGTTTATGGTGTTGGTAAAGGCTAGGAGGGCTGAAGTAGTGTTGTGATGAGGATGGAAGCCATGCTGTCTGCCATAAGGTGATTCTGAATTAGGTGGTGCATGAGTTGTCTATGAATACATTTTTCCATAATCTTTGCAAGTGGAGAGAGTATAGCTATTGGCCTATAATTGGAGAATTCAGTAAAGCTGCCTCCTTTGTGAAGTGGGATTACATAGGATATTTTCCAGATGGTGGGAATTTTAGCTTCTACTATGGTTCGATTGATTAGTATTGAGATGGGGTAAGCAATAGCATCAGCTGAGTTTTGTAGGTACTCGGCAGGGAGTTGATCAGCAGAAAGTGTAGTGGGTTTTAATTTTTTGATCAAGGTAAGGATAAGTGAAGTGGCGACTGGTTGGAAGCTGAACGTGAGTAGGTTTCTAGGGGTGGTACTTTCAGGACCAGGGGAGCTAGGAGGTAGTTGGCTAGCTAGGGCTTGAATTGTCTCAGTAAAGAATTGGTTAAAACTGTCATCTTCAGGGGTTTTATCAATAGTAGCAGCAGGGATTGGGGTTGAAGTTTGTCCAGGATGTAGTAGATTATTTAAACCTGCCCAAAACTTCTGAGGGTTATTTTGATTTACTGTCTGTAAATTACAGTGGTATTGTTTTTTGTCTTGTAAAATGGATTTTTTAGTTTCATTCTTGGATTTCCTGGATTTAATGTGATCTTGGGGGTCTTTAGAAGAATGCCATAAAGCCCATGCTTTGTTTCTAAGGGTAATTTTGAGTTTAGACTCTTTAGAAAGCCATGACGCAGTTTTTGCCTTTGTTCTCTTTGAACAAACAGGTGCATGCAAATCAAGGATCTCAAGGAATTTGTTGTTAAAGTATGCTACTGCTTCCTCTAAGGGGATGTGTTTTAGAATAGACCAATTACATGAGTTTAGTTCTTGTTGGAATTTGGCAGGGTCAAAGTTTTTATTGTTTCTAACCTTTCTGAGTAAGGGTTGTTGGGAATTAATGGCTTTGTGCTTAATTACATATGTGAGAGGGTGATCGCTTAGGCCATCAGGGAGGGTACCAGAGGTGTACAGTTGGGGGTGACTATTTATGAGTACCCAGTCAAGTATGCTTTTTTTTTGGTTGGGTTTACCTATCCTGGTAGGGGTGGATATGATTTGTGTAAATGCATGCAGGTTAATATGGGTGGTTGGGGATTCTGAGGAACAGGTGCCCCAGTCTATGTTAAAGTCGCCAAGTAGTAGGGTTTCTTGGGGGTAGTGACATGATAGCCAGTGCAGGATATCTTCAAGTGTAGATATAGTGTTACCTGGGGAAATGTACATACAGATGATATTAATGCATTTATTTTTATTAAGTTGCAATTTGGTGGCAAGAATCTCTGAGTTATTAATCTGAGGTGGTTGTATTACATCTATGGTGACATTCAAATCAGATTTATAGAGTACAGCTACCCCACCCCCCTTCCTGGAAGCACGATCCAGCCTGTGTATGTTGTACCCAGGTGGTAACACTTCATTGTCTGTTGTGTTAAGTTTTAACCAGGTTTCAGATAAACAGAGAATCTCAGGGGAGTGGACATCCAGAAGTGCGTGCAATTCATGTACCTTGTTATTAATGCTTCTAATATTGAGATGAGAGTTTAGGAGAGAGTTAGTTGGCCTATTAATTGTAGGTTTGTAGCTTAGATTGCAAGTAGAGGAGGTATGTGTATCTGAAGTGGGTGGGCTAGGGTTGGGGTGAATATCACCACCAAGTATTAGGTTAAGTCTATACTTGGTGATGAACTTCAGGAATTTGTTTATTAGTTTGTGGTAGTGTTTGGATCTAGAGTTAATGTGCCTAGGGTTGAGATGTTGATAGACTGAACAAGATGTTGGATAGGACCTGGTACTGCAAGTATGGTTGAAGGTGGGAGAATTTACAGCTGGGGTGATAGTATGGCCTTTTGGGACCTGAAATCTCGAGAGAAACTGGTTTTCATACAAGGTAAGGAGGTATGGTGCGAACAAGAGGGGTAGTAAAGAGGAGTATATCATTATCTGTGATTCAGCTAGTGAGTTAAGGAACTGCTTTACCTAGTGATGCAACACCAGAAGATAGAGTGGTGAAGTAAAGGTACTGGAAGGGGGATGGGAGAATGCCAGATGAAAGCTAATAGGTGCTATTAAAATGTAGGTAGAAGAATGGGGGTGGGAGGAATTATCCCAGATGAAAGCAGATAGGATCTAGAAAGTGGGTGAGTGGCTATAGTACTTTAAATTTAGAGGTACTGGGGGCGGGAGGGAATTGGGGAGAGGGAGGGGAGCGAAGAGAGCCCGAGTGTAGCAAGGGTGAACGTAGTGGGGCTATTGCAGTTTACAAGGTTTCCTAAGGTGTCCTAAAGCTATAAGGTAAGTATTATAGCTCTTAATGTAAGAGTCAGTTTATTTAAGTTACAGGGGAAGGAGGCAAACACTCAAGTAGAAAAAAAGAGCCTTATGGCTGACTAAAATTGTGACCTTCTTAATTACACAGCACTGTAAGTGAAAGCTTAACAAATGCTTTTTGTGTGCAATCTACTCTGCTTAAATGCTGAGAGAAACTGATTTTGTTATGGTGACCAATTGCAGTCCTGTAGACTCAGTTTTGTAGGTAAAATGTAGTGTTCAATCTGCTTAAATGCTGAGAGAAACTGATTTTGTTATGGTGACCAATTGCAGTCCTGTAGACTCCATTTTGTAGGTAAAATGTAGAGTTCAATCTGCTTAAATGCTGAGAGAAACTGATTTTGTTATGGTGACCAATTGCAGTCCTGTAGACTCCGTTTTGTAGGTAAAATGTAGAGTTTAAACTAAGTCACACCAGGTCAGCCAAGGGGGGAGGAGAGAGGGAAATCCTAAGCACCTAGATTTGAAAAAAATATTTAAGTTACTTAAGTTAAAGTCAGTAATCTTCTATAGTGATGTGATTGTATAAAATAAAGCTGCTCAAACAGAACCCACGAAGACTCTTCTATTGTGTCCTAGATAGGAAAGCGACAGTGGGAAAGTTGGAAAAAATGGCAACAGACCCTTTTTTATTGATTAGACCGTTGGGGTGAGAAAGTAATGTCAGGAATATCAGGTTTGCAGCTCTGGGGGCAGTGCTTGTCACTGCAAACTAGTTATCGTGTGATACTTTCTCCATATTTATTTTCTTCACTTGTTGATACTGGTACAATAATACTTATTAATATATCTCTGTTTATACCACTCTGATTGAAATCATTGAATTCTGCTTTAATGCATATTTTCTGTATATATTACTGTAATCAAACAAACTAGATTCCTGCTTTTATGTATATATTCTGTATATGTTACTATATTTACTATCTGTAACACTGTTTCTACTTCTGTATCAGTTAATGTTTATATTTTATCTGTATCTCATTGGAGTTTTTCTCCCAGGGCCTCCACTGAATATGGGCTCTTTTAGGCCGAGTGGACTTACCTGGTAAACAAATGCAATAAAATAAATAAAATAACAATATAACTGGGAATTGGTGAAATTTCAATGGTACTTTTACAGGAAAAATGTCAACTCAAGGTGTCTGTGGCTATACAGGGTTCTGTCACACACTTCAGGGGAAGCTAATAAGCCGAGTCTGATGATTTATAGCTAGAGTATTCAGACAGATATTCTTAAGTTAGAAGCAAATCAAGTAGCACTTACTGAAAAGAAAGAATGAGCTTGTCGAGAATGATGAAAAGTGGGGGGGGTCACCTGAATGTCTTCTGCCTCACCACTCCTATTAGTGGTTTCACTTCAGCTTCATTTTGCTGGGATACAATGCTCCTTTTTTCTTCTCCCGCCAGAAGCAAAACAGTAGCACCAATCCAAAGATGAGAAGCAGGCCACAGCCTGCTTGGTGATCTACAGTCTTGTCCCAGATGATGCAAGGGCCTGTAGTTTTGCTGTAGATTTTGTGAGATTCTTTATGAAGCCCATGGGTGTTGTGTAGGGTAAACTTGTTATTCCTTTGGGTTTATAATCACAGGACATGTACTCTTTCATTCATTTAAGGAAGGAGCCATTTTCTGAAATAACTTCAAAAAAAAAAAAAGAAAAAAAAAAAGTAGTTGCGATGGAAAAATTTATGTGCATAGTCAACATGAAAAAATGCTATGCCGTGATCCAGTTATAACTTTTTACCTGCACCACTGAAATGGAATGTGAAAAAAGAAAACAGACTGAAATCTGTGAATGATGTTATTGAAGAAAAGGTACTTAAGATATTTTGTAATGAATGTGAAAGTGTATTTTTCCAAATGAATAAAGGACGAGAGGGAGATTTCTGAACTGAGCTTGAAAAGTATAAGTCCCATTAAAATAGTAAATAAAAAGCTTACGTCTTCTTAAAAATGTGATACATATTAATATAATAGGGGAACTGCGAAATACTGGGGAAATCATGTTATTTTTGTGGCATAGATACTCATTTGGCTGGAAAATAAATTTATAAAAATGGTGTCACTGATGTAAAAAAGTGACGTTCTAGAAAATATTGTATTCTTCCATGCAAACACTTACTGATTTATTAGTATTACTAAAATCTCCATGTTTTCCTCTTCTTGGTCATATTTATTGTCATAAGGGCTAAACTTTTCATATAAAAATATACTAATTTTGCCCTGCTGAACATTCTGTTACAAAATTGTGCTGAAATAAGTCTGCACAACTGTTCTGATGTGTAGATTATAGTAAGTACATGGGATGATGGTTGTTGGTTGCATTCGTTTTGCACCATCTCTTTATATGAACTTAAAAAAGTTTTAAATAATGTAAGCTGAAATTGTGACAACTAGCTTAAAAAGTATAAAAACTGCATTATTCCTTTCAATTTCTGTTCTTGGCACCAGTGCTTTTCTAGTGCAGTTATGTATTGTATTATGATGACTTGGCTTATCTCCCTGGATTACAGTCTGTTTTCTTTGGGGAGAATATCTGAGGGAAATTCCAAGAAAAAAATAAGTACAATGGGCAGGACTATACCCAGATTATACCTAAATGCACAAAAAATGTGTTACACATATTATACACAGAGTTATAAATGTAGGATAGGTTCACATGCCCACAGAAACAGTGTTCAGGTTTTGTGTTATTTAACTGTCAGACTGCAGTATTGATTACTTAGTGTATAATAACAGCCAAGACACAACAGCCGTAACATAAAACAGTAACATGGAATTGAGGAGTTGCGCACCTTATAATGATAAAGCAAGAAGACTGATTCTGCATACAATTGAATTCTGAGACTGCATGTTTTTCTTAAATAATGTGACAGATATCCACATCAAATTGCATGTTTATGCCATAGAAATTGACTGCAGGTGGTATTCAAAGTTGTGAGGTTTCCACTTATGTTTTGGTTATTCACAAACAGTACCACAATGCTTATATGCAAACATACTATTTGCAGGTTATTTGTAATGACTACATTAATGCAAAAGCTTCTTCTAAGAAATTATCACTTTCATGACATGCATAAAGTTGGTGTGAAGTTAATCCTTGAGTCTGTACAAATTGCTATGTGAAAACTTAAGTCCTGGAATAATTTCAGAAGTGTTCTGGTATTATGGATGAACCTGGATATGTGCAAGCATGTCTGAAGTATTGACACATATTTAAGGTAAATGGTGCACACCACAAATTTTATATTAACTTTAAAAAATATAAAAGGGATTTATATGTTTTCTACAGGGGTATCCTTATGTGGCCACCCTGATTGTTTCTTTTAAAGAGTATAAAGGGGAAGGTAACACTACTGTGGGACATCAAACATTTATTCCTTTAACACCTGATGAGGGATACCTGTCTCTCCATGGGGGGGTGACTATGTAACAGATGAAGATAGCACTGGTGTAATCAGTGGTGGGATGGATACTGGCTAGTACCTGCAGCTGCAACATCAACAGACATCTTATCACGGATGTTTACTTGACCTCAGTAACATACTTACATAGAGGGATGACTGCTCAGGTGAAATGATTATATGTAACACGTGACATTTACTATTAACAGGTGAAGCCTCCACTTCTGCACATACTGACATTGAATAGATGGTGCATGGTAAGTGTCCTCCACACCTCATTACACAGCATACAGTAGTGTACTGCAGTAACTAAGTAGTAATGTAATAAATTAATTCTACAGGATCAGTAACAGAAATGAACAGCTCCATTATACCAGTAAATTTAGAAGATAGCAGCAGAATGGCTGCTGCTGATGATAACATTGTTATATTTATGAGACAGCATGATGAAAGTGGCACACAGTTTCTAAGTTTAATGGCAGGATCTCACACCCCACAACAAGTAAATAACTATGCAGTAAGTGAACCTAAATCATAAAAGTCAAGTACATGTTGACATTACACCACAGGTTGTAGGTGGAGGAAAATTCATGCACCTCTATATCAGTATTTCCAGAGCACAGAAATACCTTGTGGATGATGGCAGAAATTCAGAGGTAACAAACTCCATTGCAAAGGGGTGCAAGAAATGCAAGGCACAGGCACGTCACAGTTACTTTAGGAGACATTTAAAGCATTGACTTACAGCAGCAAATGTGCCATGGCATGGCTAATGCTGAGAGACTCAGCTAGAAATGGTTAGAGTATTGTAGGGTGTACATGAGGATTTTCAGCAATACTTGGAAATGGCAGACAGTAGGGATAATGTCATGACGACATTGATCTGTAGTATAGTGGTGCACTAAGCATCCATGTCTAGTCAGGACTTGCCAGACTCAAATAAGAGTCTGTGTTGGAAGGGGAAGAGAATGGAAGTACTGTCTGGACATGTATTGCACTACAAATGCTTTTTAAGAAGGTAGTGATTATAATAATTCATTCAGACAGCCTTCATGTAAATGAAGCAGGACCTCTCATTTGAGGTCTCAGTCCCATAACAGCACTGTAGGATCAGTGCCTGTAGGATCACCTGGATCCATTAGGTTATGTCATAGCAGCAATTCACCATCTAGCTCACATGATAGCCCCTTCTCAGGATCACTTGCACCTTCACCTACCCTATTTTTAGGGTATGTTTTATATAATACATTTGACCATGACCTACTGTGACTCAATCTAGGCATTTCAGGTGCATATAATACGAAAGGTAGCATTTTACTATCATATCTTTCAATACACTCATGACAAAGTTTAACTTCTAAGGCAATTTGTTAAAAAAATAAATGCAGAACATTTGTATGCACAATGTAGCCCAGAATTAAGAGGCTTTGCATATGCATTTCATTTAAATAATGGTAATGCTTGCAATCAAAGAAAATAATCTGGAAATAAAGGTGGAGGGCATAACATACAAATTGCAATGTTTTGTACCATTAAGTGCTCATACATTATCAAGATTTTCAATTGAACAATGAACAATGGCAAGGGTGATGATTGCACAGAACATAAATCAAATAATGCACACTAATAAGAGGATAACACACACCCCTGAATAAAAAGATGACATGAGTATCCTGCCATTAACACCAGCACTTTTACCACTTTACCCTCAGGACTGCACAAATGATGTTTGCTATTTCTGAGGGCACAAGTTGGTATGTATGACATAACAAGTTAATCTGATCTGCAATATCTTAAAAGATAACAGTTAATCATTTCTAATATGTCATAGGAAAACCGGAGAAATGCTGCATAGTAAAAAAAATCATGTGATATATTTTCCATTCCAGTGCAAGGTATGATCTTTAGTGAAATACAGGTTTAGAGATTGTAATACATACAACTTTACAACATCCAGTACTGAAATAGCACTTAATAAATTACTATTTCAGTAGATTCGGTACATGCATACTTAAGTACAGTCCCTAAGCAACATTTATTCTGCAAAATAGTGACAAATGTAAATATTCTGAGATAACAACAGGGATCCACATGCAACAAAAGTACATCCAGGGAATGCTGAAGTATCCTCTAGGCAGAAGTGTGAGAAATAGCCAGCATGTCCCCAGTTGGTCTCTAGAAGGCACCAGTGGCAAGTACAGTGAGGGCTACACATACTATTTTCTCAGGGTAAGGAAGGCCATGTATTCCCACAGTACCCATGTACATGCTCACTAAGACCCTTACCAATACCCTGTCCACTGTGAAACTATCAAGGATTTCCTAATTATCAAAATTATGATGAGTTATTCTTGTTCTTGGTTGGCGAGTGCTGCTGGGCACAAGTGTTTTTTTGTCTTAGCAATGGGAAGCTCACACAGAGAAATATCAAAGCTAACAGCAAGAGGAAGCATCTTTGCTAACTGCAAAGTGGATAGAAAAGGCCTGATAAACTATTGCAATGTTTCTGCAGAGGGAGCAGAAACACATCAAAATATGACTATGAATCATAAACAGGCTGGAAATGGGCTTATTAACATGCAACGTTTTACATCATTTTTCATTAGCATCTTATTAATACTTCATTTCTATAAGCTTATTTGACCCCATTGCACATTAGCATAAATGGCCTCTAAAAATCTCAGCTGCGCTGTAGTTAAGTACAAACAGCTCCAACTGCCTTAATGTGTTTACTTCATGACTTGGAATAGCACCCTGCATTTTCTGAACTTCAAATTATTCTTCAATGTTTTCTCCACATATGTGATTAGTGGGCAACTTTGATTCTGAAAATATATTCATTATCACTGCAAGACATTCTGTGTTACATTCTAAACACAATAATTCTCAGTTACATTCTAAAGCAGTACACAACATCTACACAGTCTAACAAAATATAATATGCAACATTTTATGCTCCTTCTGTGGATAAATTCTGAAATTGTGTTCATTGTTTTTACCTCAGCAAAATTCTTCTGCATATTAATGTATGTGTGTGTGTGTCTGTGTGTGTGTGTGTGTGTGTGTGTGTGTGTGTGAATGTGCGTGTTTTCTTGCCTTTTCTAACTCAGCCAGAAAAAAAAAATAAAAAGTAAGTATAAATGATGCCTTATGGAAAAAAAAATATATACTATGCCAACCAAGCAGTTTGAGGGAAAAAAAAAGCCTTTTAAAAATGTTACTGTTATGTAAACCTGCTTTTAACCCAATCTGAAACTATAACAGGACTCCATCAGTATCAAATACTATTATAACACTAGTGATAAGCTGTAGTTATATATTTTATAACTGCAATATTCATTAGTGATTTATTTTGTATTATACTTGCATTTTTTAGGAACCATTTTTATTGTGTAATTAAGCATGTCTTTAACTTCCAGAAAGATGGTTGCGCCTTTCTTTATGTACAGTCTTGCTTTACATTTTAAAACTGACTTCTGACTGATGTCTGAGAAATATGTTTTTCCCAAGAAGGGCATTCACTATTCATTGGTTCCACTTTGAGAAATCCTTGGCCATTCTAGGGAATGGGGTCAGTACCTAGGCAATATATTTGCCCTGTTGCAACTAGGGTGCTTTGTGTATAATTTTTTTTTCATCTATTTATTTTACAATCTGTTTATTGGGTAAGTGAGATGGTCTACTAACCCTTTTCAGTCATGACCTGTACACAGTCAGCCATGTAGCACAGAAGAAACATGTCTAAAAGCCACAAAATGAAAGTATTTCAGATTGCCATAGTCATAAGAAGTAAACCATAAGTTATTCCTGCATGGCAGGGACCATTCCTGTGCAGCATGGCAGCGCGCCATACATATGTATGAAGGCGCACTGCCGTGCTGTGAAACAGTCACATTTCTGTGTATGAGTGCAGGGGGTGTGTCTGAGAGCAGAGCTCTCACAATACACACATCCTCTGCACTCCAGAATTGCCGTTCAGCAGTTTAAAACAACCGAGAATTCTCGTAACACCCCCAACCCATCAGGGTAAGAAATCTTTACAGAGCCATAAGAGACAATCATCCCTACCAAGCCAAAAGGTGATAGAAAAACAGGTTTAGCATAAACACATAATGCACACCTCCCAACCCATCACAGTAAGGAAGGTGGACAAAGCCATAAGGGACAATCATCCCTACAAAGCAGAAAGTTGATAGAATAACAGGTTCAGCATTAGCATGGATATTTTGAAGGGTACAAATAAAAAACAACAAATAAATTATTTTTTTATACATGCAATAATGTTTAAGCGTAGCTGCGTGGGTGTGCCCATTGCTTAGCTATGCTTAGCCCAGCTGAAATGGCACGATAAGTTAAAAAGCAGTAGATATCCAGTATAAGCATATGTGCAATAGTGTAGTGGTTAGCGTGTATGGATTGGATGCAGTCATTCGTGGTTCTAACCTCACTAAAGCTGTTTCTATTTTGCATGGTAAACATTAAAATTGTATTTTTTTGTATATTTATGTAAGAAGTAACAGATTTTGTTCAACCAGAGTAGTGTATTAGGCCCAGATGTGAGGTGTCAGTGTAATAAAGTAGTGAAACCCCCATATAAACACAAGTGCTCCATACAGTATAGTCACACAAGAATAAATTAATCACAGCATATTAGGGGATGTCAGGGAAGGTAAATAAATCTGTATTATGTAATGAATGATGAATCAATCCCATACAGGTGGTAGATCAATATAATAAAACATAAGCAATGCTAAGCATTGCACACCGGGTTCAAGCATTCTGTACATATGAATAATAAGCAATAAATAGCCCAGCTAAGTGGATTTGCCCATTGGTAAGCCATGCTGAACCTGCCCTTTTAAGCACTGTCAACCTTAGCTAAGCAGTTTTGCCTGTAGCTTAGCTTAGCTCAGCATTTTCAAAACCATCCAGTCATGGCAAAGGGTGGGAAATTGGCCGTATTTAAACCCCGCAGGCGGGAATACAGCTCATAACTGGTTGTAGCTCTCCACTGTAGGCAGTATGGCAGGTGCTGGAGAGGGCATGCACAGCACTGGGGCATACAGGAGTCCAAGGTCATGGTAGGACTCCTGGTAAAAAACCATGACATGCGACTGCTGCAGGACCAGTACCAGGGCTCCCAATATAAAGAAGGAGCCTGGGAAAGTCTCGCCTGTGATTTCACCAGTGCCACTGGTATCCCTTGGAAGAGTGTGCAGGTCTGGCACCACTATGCCAACTTGAAACGGAGGAAGAAGGAACTCTTGGAACAGTGGGTCCAAGAATCAAGAGACAGGGGAGATGTCCCAGCAGTGTGTAAGTATTCATAGCAATAATTGTTTACCAAAGTCCAGCCTGTGTATGTGATGGATAGGTATGCATAAATGTTTCCCTATTTTCATTACAGCTGCAGCTGAGTGGGCTGCGAACCTGGAAGCCCATGCCAGCAGGTTGCAAAGGTTGTGTCACGAGACTGGTGAGTAACAATCCTGCCTGTAGTAGTCATACCAAATAAATATAAAGGAGTAAAATGTCACCTGGCACTATAAAAAATGTGTACGGTTTGTACTGAATAAACTAGACAATATGACAGTAATAGTCCAGTATAGGTTATATGTACATAGAACTGTAACTGCCTGGCAATAAAGTTCTAAATCCTGGACTGGTTGTGTTTACTCTGGTATTGTATAGCCTCACATGTTGCATTTACCAAGATCTGGTTTGTGAATAGTACTGCTGTGTCAACTGTTTCTCACACTGTACTACATAAAAAAATATGTCTAGGAATGTTTGTATAATAATGTTGTAATTACAAGGTCAGATTGTACAACCAAGAGAGACTTAGACAGAAAACACAGAGTAACAAAACAGTACTTTCTAAATAGCTCACTCTGATGAAACACAAATTGTTGTATTTTTACCACACACAGCCAAGGTTCGAAATCCAGGAGTGGTAGTAAGTTGTATGCATAAGCAGAATTTTAACTAGGAATCTGGGAATATGTGTAGAAACAATCAGGTAGTGTTAATAAACATTTCTCCACAGGTCTACCAGATAAGAGAAGTAGAATGCAGCTATAAGACAGTTGAAGTATACACTGTATGCAAACATACCACTTCCCAAACCATGGCCATAAGGTACTGTAATAATACCTGTAGAGTAATGATTAGAGCAATGATCATTAAAGTTGTGAGTACTGCAAGGATATACAAGTTTTTAACTGACATTTCTCTCTCCCCCCACCCTATCTGCAACAATAATCTAAACACACAAATCAATGGGTATGTTTTACACCAAACCTACTGTTGGGACACAATGTCCTATTGTTCAATAAATATTGAAATGTGTTTCTATTAATGTACCATGTCAAAATACTATCATTGGTGGCCTTTTGCTATCAATGTAACCTGCATGCCATTCTAATGGTCATTGTGGTTCCATATATGCATGTGTTCTGTTTGCTATGCAACTGTTCCAAATCTGGGTTAATGGGAATATCTATGCATGCTGTTATAACTAATCCTGGATTGTGTTGACTATTACTAACCCACATATGTTCTAAAACTGTAACACCATAGCACGTTTGGGAAGGCCGGTCCCAGTGGACCCACCTCTCCCACCTCATCTGGCCATGACATTGGGCCCCAGCACATCTGGGACCCACCCCGGGACCTCCTTGTCCACTGGTCCAGCACCAGCTTCGGGTAGAACTGCCTCAGGGGATGGGGCTCTTCCCCCCCAGGGAGTAGGAGCGGACAGGATACTGTCACCCGAAGCCAGGTCCGAGGTTTGGTGCATAGCAAGCCCCAAAAGGAGTTTGGAGATCTGCTACACCAGCTTGAGGGCTGCATGGTGCAATTAGAGGGTTAATCTGCCCCTCCTGCTCAGCCCCCAGTACAGCCACCTTTGGGGCCATGAAGGTGCAGTGGTGACTGGCCATGGGTGAGGACCTCAGTCCCACTGTTTCCATTTGTGGGCTCATGGGCTACCAATTTCTAAACACCCCTCCTGTCCAAGGTGTTTACCCCCCACATGTCATATACCATCCCTGTTTGCTGTTTTGTCTGTCTTGTCTGTCTTCCTACCAAACCTACCTCCCCAAATATACCTACTATCCCTCCCCAACATCCCATTCCACCTTAAAAAAAAAGGGCAATACCCCCCCCCCAAAATTTTTTCCCATACATAGCTGTCCATTTTGCACACGTGTCCACTGGACACATGTAATCTGGTCTAATTGGATTCACAACACATTATTGTTATCCTCATCCCCTCTCTCAGGGGTTTGAGTGTCCAAATATACCTCCAAATTCAGTATATATGCACAGCGGTTGCTGTAGAAGAAAGGGATAGCTATGGACCTTCCCTACACCTGTCCTGCACATCCCTAGCTACTTTCCCTATTGTCTTTCCCTCTGCGTGCCCCCTTTTTCACCACTTTTCTATCACCCCTTTTTTCTTTTCTTTTAAAGAAATTAGTGTGGTGGTAAGCGAGAGTCATCACGTTTAAGCAGTAGTAAGTGGGATTAAGCCTGTTTGCATGACACTAAGCAATGCCTACACAAATTAAGCACTTTTAAGGCTGTCTGTAAGCATTTTTAACTGGAAATTAGCATTGCTTACCACTGTGTAAACCCACGCAAACCCACTTACAACTGCTTAAAAGTGCCTTAACCACTCTGTATCCAACAGCCCTTGTTCTGCCCAGCAACAAAATAATCAGCCCTTGCAAGTCACAAACCCAGGATGCTGTGTACACCATAGCAACAGCAATTGACCACTAACCCATCTGAGCAGTAGGTATGTTTGATGTTTTCTCAAACATATCATGCAGCACAGTCATTCAACAGTAGGGAAAATGAATTTATATATGTATATGTATATGTATATGTATATATATATATATATATATATATATATATATATATATATATATATATATATATATATATAGTGCATTCAAACATTGGATACACACTCTGAACCTCTCACTGCAAAACATCTGACCAAAGGCACTGTAAATGAGGGTGAAAAGGCCCAAAATAGGGACCTCTTGTAATTATTGCTCTTATCCCTTCCTCCACAGCTGAACTGTTTTGCCTTGCAACAATATAATCAGCCCTTGCAAGCCTTGAACCCAGGACCCTGCACAGCAAGTTACCACTAAGCCATTTGAGCTGTAAGATGTTGGGATAATGTCTTCAACATATCATGTAGAACAGTCAGTCTACCATAGGGAATGTACAATGTGGAAGCACTAAACATCCTAATGTTACATACACACACACACACACACACACACATATATCTATCTATATATACACTTATATATATAAATACTTATATATATATATATATATATATATATATATATATATATATATATATAAAGAGAGTATATATAGAGGGTGCACAGAATATCAAACAGCCATTATTCCTACAGTTGCCACCTTTTCAAATGGCCAGTGTGATTCTTTCCTACAAATGAGAATTATTGCATGAAACATATACCCCCACACAATGCAAAGGACATGACATCACACAGTTTGCATACATATAAATGTTTATTTGTGTACTATTTTAGTTGTTTATGCCATTTCTTATAGCATTTAGGTGTTTGCAATACATAATAACTGATAAATGCAACTCTCAAAGAAAACATATGATACAGTAATCTGAAAACATAACATACTTTGCTGTCTAGCCTAAAGCCTTCAAGTCATACAACAGTAAAAAACACAGTAGCCTTGAGACAAGAATCAATCAACACTTAATTACAGATGTAGTTCAACAGCCTCCAATTACAATCTGTAGTCAACCACCTAGGGGGAAAAGTATCAGTTGTCACAATGTAAATGCATCCGTTATATAACATTGCTTAACTTAAAACATAATTATCACACTGACAAGCAGAACTGTGTGCAAGACAGTAAGCTGTAGCCCATCACTGTTCCCATGGTGAAATGTATGAAAATTTACAGCCATATACCTTTATGTTTTTTATTACTGATATTCCTCACATGTTGTAACAGCCTAGGTTAAAATGTTTAATACCCCACTGACCTTCTGTAGCCCTCATATATATGGAGCCTACGAGAGAGAGAGAGAGAGAGAGAGAGAGAGAGAGAGAGAGAGAGAGAGAAAAAAACCCACATAAACAAATATGAAACAAGAAGAAAACCTGTCATCTGAAGATAAACCAGTTATGGGAAACCTATAAGCATGTAATTGGTCTGAAATAATGGGACAGATGATTATGAAAATGTATATGTACCATCAATACTTGCTGTAATGATGTCCTGCTGAAAAAATGCTATGGACATAGCATCTGGCTCTGTCTGCAGTGGGCAATACCTGTCAACTGTGCAGATCTTCACAGAATGTCTAGATTTAGCCATCATAGTGTTTTACCTGTTCCTCCAAACATCTATATTAGTCTGGCAAATAGCTGGAGATGGAAGTAATGAAGTAATGACAGACACATGCGTTTCAGACCCCACCTTCTTCAGAACAGTCATGGTAATGTGAAATGTGTCATGCTACAAACTTCATAGGTTAGTAATAGGCATATCTATGATCTGCCTCTATATATCCCCCCCCCCCCGAATGTTAGGCTTTGTCCACATGTGATGCTCTAAGAGGTGGATAGATTGGGTCACAGCTGAGGAGCCTGACCCTGGGAAAGAACAGCTCACATATGGCAACTACTGGAGTGTCTGTCAAACAGTCATGTCTGTGCCACTGCTAGGTCAGTTAATGGGATGTTGCCCATATCCATATGTTACCTGTGAATATGAGTATCATACATGTCTGCATTGTAAATCTAGGATACCTATATAGGACATGAGCATAGTAAAGCACTGCTGGAGATGTGTGTGTTAAACTGCATGTGCTACATTGAATTAATAACATTCAGCTGTACAGTGTTTTGTTGCAACATGTTCACAGTTGTGACAGATATCTTTAGTCACTTACACATATACTTGTCTTATGGCAGCTATATTAATACTTTATCAAAATTGACTTCCCTGTTTTGTCACCCATTGATGTGGACCAATGACTAGAAGTCCTGGTATAACAGGTTGAGATGTATGATTCAGCTGCAAGAATGTAAATACAGTGTGCCATAATGACATAGAACCCAAATGTATACCAGGTATACCCTGAGCATGTGTATGTATGTATGTTCAGCTGAAAGGCACAGAAGTAATAACATGGGTCACAAGCAGTCCGGAAAATAGGATGTGTGTGTAATACATGTGTGTAATATCACTGTCATTGCATACAAGAAAATAAAATGTGTACTGCTACTGATTGTTGCATTGCCATGACACTGATATGGGTACTACAGTAGGCATGCAACTGTGTTATGACCCACTATCCATGCCTACCACTAACAGCTATATCAACACCCATATACAATGGGTATCAAAGTGTACACACCCCTGTTGGAATGCCAGATCTGTATGCTGTATGCCAATGAGACCACAGAAAGTCATGTCAAAACATTCTCATCTCAAATGTGACCCATAACCTGTACAATTTTATTGAAAAACAAACAAAAGCTGTTTCATGGAAGGTGAGCAACCATTGCCAAGTGAAGATGTGATATGACGTTAGAGTACAATCCAAGACAAATGGATGCTGTAATCATCTCAGCAGGTGTTTACACAACATACCAGTGTAAGGGTGTGCACATGCATTCAACTGGCTTACTGTACTGAGGATTAATTCCCATATGTTTTCACAGGACAGGTTGTTATGTTACTTACTGAACTGAGCAGGCTATAGGACACATCACAGGTGGGGATTGTGTTGACATGTGCTTTTGTGGGGTCATGTTCCAATTGCACAAGTAGCATGCATTGTAACAGGGGTGTGTACACTTTATATCCACTGTAGCTATATGGAATCAGCAGTACCTGGCCTGTACAACCATCCTCCACCAGTGATAGACTAATCCCCCTTGGTGGACAGCAACAAGACACAAAGTACATAATAGGTTGCTATAGTGGCTATACAGGAACACATAGGTGCAGACCACAACTTGGAAGCAAGTGCACTTCTATCTGAACAAGCATGTAGGTTCACAGGTGACTTCTTGTAAGGCTGACTATGACTAGAAATCAGACATATCCAAACCACCAAGGCCAATTGCAACCATGTCTCCACATATGTACGCAGTCTCAGAGGCAGTAACACAAGTCAATCTGTACTGGGGGTAAAGCACACCTTATACACACATGCCATAGATACAGGCAACCTGCATCAGACAGGATAGGTGGGAATAGTGGCACCTTGTCCGCAACATTAGTACAGGGGGATATGCACAACAAGCACACTCCTGCCCATATCAGTGGTGAGCATGGACATAATGCTGACTGATGGCAACAACAGAAATTCTCCATGGGGCATGAGAACATTTATTTATTTTATTTATTTTACATTTGTTTACTGGGCTAGTCCAACTGGATACATGTCCATTTTCAGTGGAGGCCCGAGGAGAAAAGCTCCACTACAATACTACTAACAAGATTAAAAATTTTAGCAAAATATCAAAAATTCAAGATATTAGATTATACAAGAAATATGCAAAAAAAAATACACAGAACTGTAAGCCTATGTTCTAAACAGGTAAAAATATACAGAAAAAAAAACATAGAATTGTAACTCTCCAACAGGATGTGAAGTCATTTGAATACATAATAGTGTAGTACTGGAGAATATAGGAGTTATGAACATTGTTTACTCTAAAAGCAATTTCATTAGAGGTTGAGAAATTAAGATATATGTCATTTAGTAGAGGGAGTATCAGAATCAAGTGTGGTGATGAAAATCTAGTAGTCTAGATTTATTAAGTAAGAAGGAATGTTAATAAATCAAATAAATGAGAATAAAGGAAATGAAGATTAAGATGATTAGTCAGGCTTATTGATGAAGATGATTAGTCAGGGTTATTACACGAGCAGAGCCAGTGGTTGGATAGGAAGAGTTTTAGGTTAGTTTTAAATAGTGGGAGTGATGTTAGGATTGTGAGGTGTTGAGGTAGTTGATTCCAAATTTTTCCAACTGAGTTGGAAAATATAGAGTCACCTGCTAAGTTATTAGATAAGGAGGTATGAATCAATACTTTGTTAGAGGAGCGTAGGTTCCTCAGATTGGTGTAAGGTTTTATGAGGGTAGAGAGCATTGGAGTGTTGTCAGGGTGATAAAGGGCATTGTGTGCAATAGTAAGTTGGTTAAGCTGAATAAGGTGGGGTAGTTCAAGCCAGCCTAGTTTTTTTAGATTGTGACAGTGATGAGTCCTATATGGAGAGTTAGTGGCATATCTGGCAATACTATTATATGCTATTACTAGTTTGTTCAGATTAAACTTAGAAAGATTAGTAAATATAGGGGAGGCATATAATAGGGTAGAAATTAAGTGGGTTTTAGCTATAGTAGTTCTGGCTTCAGGAGTTAAGAAGGATTTGATTCTATAGAGAGAACCAAGTTTTCTATTAGTAGATTTTATTATAGCGTTAATGTGAGTGTCAAATTTTAGTTGATTATCAATTGTAATGCCTAAGAGTTTGGTATTCTGGTCTGGAGAGATAAGGGTACCATTACTAGATATAAGAGTAAAATTAGGGGAGGGAGACAAGTGAGTAGGTGTAAAAGCAAGAGTTTTGTTTTTTGGGGTTAAGGAGGAGACAGTGATTTGAGAACCATTGTTCTATTGTCGAGAAGGTTTTTTGTGTGAGGGAATGAAGTTCCGACTGTGTTGAGGCTGAGCAAATGATAGTAGTGTCATCTGCATATTGAATGCAAGTTGATAGAGAAGTGGTTAGATGAAGGTCATTTATAAAAATGGAGAACAGTAGAGGACCTAAGATAGAGCCTTGAGGGACACCTATAGAGGTGGGGAGGAGATCAGAGAGATGGTTGTGCCAAAGAACTGCCTGTTTTCGATTATCCAGATAGGATGTAAACCAGTTTAAGGATGAATTGTCTAGGGAGAGGGACTTTAAACGATGGAGGAGTAGTTGGTGATTGACCATGTCAAAGGCTTTAGACAGGTCTACAAAGAATGCTGAGGAAAGAGTATTCTTATTGCGATTATTGTTAATAGAGTCAGTAAATGATAGTAAGGCTGTGGTTGTACTATGAAATGGCTGAAAACCATGTTGGCAATTAGCTAGGAGATTGTGGCTTAATAGGTGGTTAAGTAACTGTTTGTGGATGCATTTCTCCATTATTTTTGCAAGAGGAGATAGTAATGCTATGGGGCGGAAGTTGGAATATTCAGTAGAGTCACCTTTCTTGAAAAGAGGGATGATGTGTGAGATTTTCCAGATTGATGGAATTGTACTTTCTTTTAAGGTCCTGTTAATCAGTGTTGAGATGGGGTAGGCAATAGCTTTTGCACCTAGTTGGAGGTATTCTGCTGGTAGTTTATCAGCTGAGGGGGTTGTGGGTTTTAATTTTTGAAGTAAGGACAGTATATAAGAGGTGGGTATGGGTTTGAGGTGAAATGGTGGAGGAATTGGGTTTGGACTTGATAGTTTGGAGGTATCGGGGCTTTGTTGGCTTGCTAGCTTTAATATAGCGGAAGTAAAGAAATTATTAAAGTCATTAGCTGTTTGTAATGGGCAATCAGGATTTGAGCCTAAAGGATTTGGTGTGGCCACTTTCCCAGGAGATATTAGCATGTTAATGGTACTCCAGAATCTTTTTGGTTGGTGAAGGGATGATTGCTGTAGCTGAGTATAGAAATTCTTTTTGTCCTGCAGTATAGCTTTTTTTGTCATATTTCTTTGTTGCCTAAAGATAAGGTGATCAGTTGTGTTTTTTGTGGTTCACCATTTAGCCCAAGCTTTATTTCTACTAAGGATTAGTTTCCTTGTATTGTTTAAGAGCCATTGGGCTGTTTTAGATTTAACTCGTATTTCACGCGTAGGTGCATGATGTTCAAGGATTGTTAGAAAAGTGATATTAAAGAAACTAACAGCATCATCTATGGGAAGAGATTTAAGGGGTGACCAGTTGACTTGCCTAAGTTCATTTAGAAACAGATTGGGGTCAAAAAATTTTTTGTTACGGGATACTCTGACTTGGGTAGGTATGGTCATACTTGTTTTATGCCTGATAATATATGTTAGTAAGTGGTCACTAAGGTCATCTGGGAGGGTTCCAGTTGTATATTTTTGCTGAGGACTGTTTGTTAGTATCCAGTCAAGGATACTTTCTTTATGATTAGGTTTGTTTTTTCTTGTTGGGGAGTTAATGGTTTGAGAGAAGCCATGCAGGTTAATGAGGGTAGATGGATTGGTTTGTTTACACAAATTCCAGTCAATATTAAAGTCACCTAGTACTATTGTTTCTTGTAGAATATTTAGAGAAAGCCAGCTTAGTAGGTCTTCTAGTGTAGTGAGGTTTTTACCTGGGGGAAGATAGGTGCAGATAATGTTGATTGTTTTATGGGGATTGAGCTGAAGTTTAGAAATAATTATTTCAACATTATTGTCAAATGGTGGGTTGTAGCTTGCTTTAGTTATTTGCAGTCCAGATTTATAGAGAATTGCAACCCCTCCACCTTTTTTCTTTAAGCAATCTTGTCTTAGAATATTGTAACCTGGGGGGATAACTTCGTTGTCTTGTGTTGAAGGTTTAAGCCATGTTTCTGTTAGGCAGAGGATATCAAACTGCTGGACATCTAGGAGAGCATGAATTAGTGGTATTTTATTACAAATGCTGCATATGTTTAAATGGGCAATTGAGAGTGATTTGGGGGGTTTAGTAGGAGGTGTTGGTTGGATTTTAAAGTGGTGGCAGTTGGAGGGTGGTGGGGATAGCTTAGGTCCAGGGTTTGGGTGGATGTAGCCATCTATTAATGTGTGGGTTAATATAGGGTTGTAATAGTGAGGAGTTTTGAAGTAGTACTCAAAATGTTTTTTGAGGCTAAAAGTTGGGTATTTAATGTGAGAAAGACAGTGATATTTAGGTTGAAGGTAGGAGGTAGTGTAGATGGAATTGTAATAACATGTGAATAGAGCTAGGGGAGATATTAGTGTTTGTTTGTGAGGGAGTGTGAGAGTATAGGGAAGGGGTTCTTCATAGGAGGTCAGGAGATATATAGAGATAAGTGTATTTAGGAAAGTTAGAACTAGTAAAGGATGAAATTGCTTTTGCATGATAATTGAGAATGTAATAGGTTTGAGTGAGAGGATAATGGGAGTATAGTTTGGTAAGTAGATGGGTAGAGGAGGGAGGAGTCTATTTTAGGGGGTGGATACAGTAACAGTATGTAGTTGGTTTAGAGAAGCAAGGGTGTGTGTCTATGAGGGTTTAAATGTAGAGGTGCTAGGGGCTGGTGGAATTTGGGGGCAGGGAGGGGAGCGGAGTGAGCCCGAAGGGCGAACGGAGCGGGAAGAGACAAAAGGAGTGTTGTGGCAGTGAAAAAAACAATGTATAAGGTAAGGGAAACAGCAGGTAGGTATGTAGGAGGTAAAAGAACTTATATTACCTGAGGTTTTAAAGTGAAACTGTGGAAAAGGTACTGGCTTGGAGTGCTTAAGTATAATGGAAGGATGTTTTGGCAGGGTCCAGAGAGAAAGAGAGAAGTAAGTAGGTTGGACAGGAGATTCGTGTACAGGACACGTAAGGTAATGGAAAGTGTTACAATGAATCAAAGGCAGCAAGTATGATAGTAGAAGGATGCCATTTAGTGGCCAGAGTAGGCTAGACAAAGGGGAGAAAGAGCAGAAGCTAAGAAAAGGTCTAGGTAAGGGAGGGAAAGGAGATAAAGGAGTAAGGGGGGTTGCTGCTGACGAGCTTGACTGGGAGCAAACAGAAAACCTAGCAGGGTTAACTGGTTATATAATTACAAGGCCATGGTATAAGTAGACATACTTTATTGGTATCCTGAGGTAGTAGCTTGCAGGAGATGGTAGGATCTTAGTATTTTCCAAGGGAAATAGGCAGAGTGTACAGTAGCAGAGTTAGTTGTAGGATTCAACCCCGGTGAAAAATACAGGGTATATCCAGGTGAAAGTTTATTGGTATCCTGAGGTAGTAGCTTGCAGGAGATGGTAGGGTCTTAGTATTTTCCAAGGGAAATAGGCAGAGTGTACAGTAGCAGAGTTAGTTGTAGGATTCAACCCCGGCGAAAAATACAGGGTATATCCAGGTGAAAGTTTATTGGTATCCTGAGGTAGTAGCTTGCAGGAGATGGTAGGGTCTTAGTATTTTCCAAGGGAAATAGGCAGAGTGTACAGTAGCAGAGTTAGTTGTAGGATTCAACCCCGGCGAAAATTACAGGGTATATCCAGGTGAAAGTTTATTGGTATCCTGAGGTAGTAGCTTGCAGGAGATGGTAGGGTCTTAGTATTTTCCAGGGGAAATAGGCAGAGTGTACAGTAGCAGAGTTAGTTGTAGGATTCAACCCCAGCAAAAAATACAGGGTATATCCAGGTGAAAGTTTATTGGTATCCTGAGGTAGTAGCTTGCAGGAGATGGTAGGGTCTTAGTATTTTCCAAGGGAAATAGGCAGAGTGTACAGTAGCAGAGTTAGTTGTAGGATTCAACCCCGGCAAAAAATACAGGGTATATCCAGGTGAAAGTTTATTGGTATCCTGAGGTAGTAGCTTGCAGGAGATGGTAGGGTCTTAGTATTTTCCAAGGGAAATAGGCAGAGTGTACAGTAGCAGAGTTAGTTGTAGGATTCAACCCCGGCGAAAATTACAGGGTATATCCAGGTGAAAGTTTATTGGTATCCTGAGGTAGTAGCTTGCAGGAGATGGTAGTGTCTTAGTATTTTCCAAGGGAAATAGGCAGAGTGTACAGTAGCAGAGTTAGTTGTAGGATTCAACCCCGGTGAAAAATACAGGGTATATCCAGGTGAAAGTTTATTGGTATCCTGAGGTAGTAGCTTGCAGGAGATGGTAGGGTCTTAGTATTTTCCAAGGGAAATAGGCAGAGTGTACAGTAGCAGAGTTAGTTGTAGGATTCAACCCCGGTGAAAAATACAGGGTATATCCAGGTGAAAGTATAGGTATTAGCACACAGCCAAGGACGCTCAGCAGCAGGAAGGTGGGCTGATTTGAAAAAAGAAAAACATCACAGTTTGCCTCCTACATGAACACAGGCATGTGCTCACAGTTCCATCACACACTACAGTCAAACACAGACATGCCACCATCCACACACCATCCACATGGAAGATGGCCACTGTCATCCCTCTACACAGAAATGAATGGTGAATAGTGGATTATGCCATTAAGTGTCCAACACTGGGGGAACTGGATAGGTCAAGGCCAGGAGTGTAATGCAAGATGTCAAAGCCGTAATAGCTTACATTGTTTTGGTATAGTTTGGATTATTTGCAAGTAATATCTGCTGCTGATGTGCACGTGGATAACCATATGAGGTCCTGTGACCTTTTTTTCTGTTTATGTCTTCCAGGTACAATGCCCCGGGAACATTTGGCAGCATTCATGAACCTTGAAAATGATGCAATCATCCAATTCCTCATCATGTATCATGCCATACTATTCTGCCGCAGGGCTCAGGATCTGCAGGAGAGGACCACCTTGTGGAATGAGATCATTCACAGGGTAAAGAATGTCTGCCTGCACAACTGAAATTATGAGCAGGTGCGGCATCGGTGCACAGATCTAATCTGCCATGCCCGTCAGTGTGCTGCTGCAGTTAGGAGGGACCAGTTAGCCACGGGTGGGGGGTCATACCATGCAGCCCTAACTGACACATGCTGAGTAGCTCCTCACCAGCCTTGGGGCACCCGCCCGCCAGACAAGCCAGCAGGCTGTAGACAGCATTGTGGAGGTGAATGCCACCCACACAATGGATGAGCACCATGTAGGTAAGGCCCCAGGGCACATTACTAGAACACTGTTGATTATCCATTTTCATCTGTAAAGTATCTACATGCATATGTCAGATAAGGTAGTCTGTTGCTGCAGTGTAGTAATGAACAGATGTGAATAATTTCTAGTATTGTGGGTTTGTACTGTTGATGTACTGAAATGTTGCTCCCACCCTGTACTAATGCCACAGGTGTGGCTACTGACATTACTTCTCTCACACAATTGTTTAGGTCCCTCTGGTAAACAACTGGGGCAGCAGCCTGTAGCTGGTGAGTATGGAGCTGTTTTGTTCAGGTTTGCCAATACACCGGCCATGTTATGGCCATGCTGTTTGCCATGCACACATTTAACACACCTACCCATAATGTATGCTGTACATGTTCACTTATTGTTGGTGTTAACTGCACTGCATCACAGTGGTCACCATGGTGGCATATCTGAAGGGTATGTAAGAGTCCTGCAGTATACCTAACAACCTGTCATTGCAAGATGTGTGGACAGAGATGAACATAATGGTGGGACAAATGGCCTACAGTAGGGACATGTCTGAAACATTACCCTTATACAGTGGCTGCAACAGTGTATACACCACTATTACAATGGCAACTGTTCCTGATATAAACAATGGCAAACCACAATACCATATTCCACACCTTTTACAACCTGTAATGTGAGGATCTATATTACTTTAGCAAAAACTTAAAATGTCGAATGGCACAACAGTGAAAGTGCCGAAATGTCGAAGGTCCGTTTTTGAGATTGCAGTTGCAGTGAAGATTGGGAGATTTGCCCTTTCCTCACTGTAGTGCGATCTTGGAGTTGGAATATATATTTAGTGGGGGTGTGGTGTGGTGGGTGCAACACCCCCACAATACCGAATTCCAGTTTTGGCATTTTCACTCTTGTGAGTGTTCAACATTTTGCATCTTTTATGTTATAATATAGACGTTAATGTGATCCTAACATGAGCAATGAATGTATAATATGGAATCCTATGTTAGGACAACAAATATGGGGAATGCATACCTTAACAAACACTGGAAGCATATGTGTGCACACACTCCAAATAACATATTGTGGAAGCAGCTTGTGATGTACTGACGGCATTCACTCTTCTTGAGTACACACCTTCCATCAAGTACAGGGCCTCAATGTCACACCAGGTAATGGTCTGCTGTCCAAGAAGTATGTCCATGACATTTGCCCACTTACCTGCAACAGAGGCAGTTGTGGCTTGCACACATTTTACAAACCATGAACTGGATACAATATCCGAAAGGTAGCACTCAGGAGTGGGAAAAGTAGCCTTACCTCACCATTGCATATACCATGGCAATCAGTGCAGACAGTCATGTATGTGTGTATGAAGCATGGGACAACATTGATATAGAAAATAAACAGATGCCCATCCAAAACAGATGACAAAACATGTTGCAAACTGGTCATGGAGGCTGCCCAGAAACATGTCGAAACACTGAAGGACTTGCAGGAATGTCTAGCAAGTACTGCCTGTGCAATACCTGTGTTGACAATTGCCTGGATTCTGCATAAGTGTGGCCTATGGGTTAGGGTAATCAGACAGAAGAGTTGTCCCACATGATACATCATCCAGGGCTATCTACAGGTAGCATATGCATAACATCAAGTCTCCCAAAGGCATGTGTTGCAATGTGTAATGGTGTCATGAAACCAAGGCTCAAACTTACAGACAGTATTCATAAAGACATGTGTGGTGCACAAGCAACACCTCAAGGCCACCATCCCCAATTTTTAGCTTGGTGGTGCCAGTGTACCCCTTTAGGTTTGCTGTTCATTAGCTGGAACTAGGCCAGTAGAGATGGTGTTAGGAATTTGGAACTCTGCAAAATAACACTCATGTGTGGACCATAGTTGTCAAGCATCTGCAATAAGGCTGAGGATGGGGAGGGGGTTCAGCTTGAAACACATCTGCTGTCCTTTCCTACAAGGGGTGTGGCACTGTGGTGGCACAGTGACTGTGCTATATCCAGGGTACAGCTGAACACAAGTAACAGGTCTGTATAATAGTTACTGCATGTTCCACATAGCTGATAGGTCTGAGGGGTGTAAACAGGTGAGTGCATGGTGACTGATGTAAGCAGCTCTTCTACAGTGGACAATGGCAAGTGTACTGGGTGGCACACACCACATGTTTGTGAATAACACACATACACACACACACACACACACACACACACACACACACACACACACACACACACACACACACACACAGAAGCTTTTGTGTTGATGCAATACACAGAGAATACTGTTCACATGGATGTACTTCATTTTGCAGTGAACTCATTTTGGCCTATGTAATTTCAACAAGGCCAAACTGCAAAAACATCACATCAGTAAATAATCAGTCCGCCAGTTTAATGTCATTGACAATGGTCCTGGCAAGATATATGTCCTCTTCCCCAATGTAGTGCAATCCTGGAGTTGGTAAACATAGGTATGATGGTGTGGGGGGCACAGCCCCCCACTTTGGAGGGTGTGGGGTGGCGTAGAACCATACATAGTGTGATTAACAACTTACTTAACCTCTTAACATAAACTGTACAGCATAACAGCACACTAAGTGGGGTGATACACATAACAATAACCACAATGTGGGTAGCTGTGTCCACAACAACCACACTCAATTATATATACCAGGTCTATATTACATTCTCGAAAGCCGTCAATGTTGAATCTGACACTGTCGACATTGGAATAGCGAAACTGCAGAACATCGAACAAGTAAATGGAAATGTCCGTAAGGGGAGATTTCTGTTTACTTCAATGTAGTGCAGTCTCGGAGTTGGTATATTTAAGTAGCAGGGGGTGTGGGGGAGTGCATGGTGGCTTGCCCCCCTTCCTAGACCATTTATTTATTTATTTATTATTTTTTTTTTTTTCTGAACATTCAATGTTTTAACAGTTTGATCACTAAAGGTCGACCTTTAGTGATTCGAACTGTTAAATATTCAATGTTCTAATATAGACCCATATATACCAACTCCAGTATCGCTGAGCTGTACAGTGGGGAAGAGGGCATTTACACATCCACTACTAGTTTTGATGGAATGAATTTCCACAAAATTATTGCTTTCAAATGTTACCTTTTGCCAGTTAGTTCTCGGACAAATGATCTCCTGGGAAATATATTTTCTGCAAACTGAAGTAGATCCCTTCACATACACACACACTTGGCAATGCTGAGAGTAGAACCGCTACCTAGGTACTTACTGCTACTAATGTGCTTGGCCTTAATTGCTCACACCACAGAGCTTTTAGGGTGAGGTGTGAACTGAGCATGTGGGTACACTGGTATCATGCCACCTGACATTTGCCAGCAGGCCATCTATCAACCGATGCCACTTGAGTGATAACCAGGGTGACAGTTAAATACATCATCCAATCATTTTCTCTTGAAGAGGGCCAGTGAGGTGCTCCAATTGACATATATTCCATAACATGGCCAGTGTCTGGGTTAGGGACCTGTACCCAAGCATGTTCTGTTGACTGTGGTAGTCTGGTTGAGGTATTCATGGCATGTGGTGCATACAGAGTGGGGTTTCCTAGCTGTGCCACTCATAACACAGCTGGGCAGACATGTCAGTGTAAGTCAATCAGAGATTGCTTGTAAGCAGCCAAGATGGATACCTGACATCTGCACATCTGTACAGAGGACAGAGAGAAATTATCTAGCCAACAGGTTACGCATTAGGATGTTTTGACAGATAGACGTCTGAAACTGATAGGTATGCCATTACTACATGACAGCAGTCCAAAATTACATGTCCAAAAAACATAGTAGTTTACAGTTAATATCAACATATCAGAACAATATCCAATAGGAGATACTTAAAAACATACAGCTCAAACACCAAGAACATGACAGTCAGTACTCAGAGTCCAGCTTTGCATGCAGGGAGGTGTGCTTCCAGTACTACAATCTGCAATCTACTCTTACTTGGCAAAGCACTGTTAAAAGTAGTAATGTAATGACAGAATACATGCAAGTGTGACTGCATATAACCGGGGATACTACCCAAGTATGAAACGCATACAAAGAGAAAAGATTGTGGTACTACCCATGTATACTCAGATGTCCCATTCAGTATACTCACACCCCTTGCTACTGTAATGACAGCTCATAGAAGCATGTTATATAAATGGAATTTAATACACTTATTAAAGATTTCATTACCCTGCTATTTTATCAGACTGGAATGTGATCACTGGTTACCATGGCTGAGCAATGCTTAGCAGGTGTAAGCATTGCTTAAATGTAAATGCTAAGCAAATTTTCACACTGGTAAGTGCCTTTTTGTTTAACTGTATGTTAGTACCACTTACCATCGCACAAACCTGTGCAAACCCACTTAAAGCTGCTCAAAACTGCCTTAACCACTCTGTATCCAACAGTCCTTGTTCTGCCTAGCAACAAACGAAACAGCCCTTGCACCCAGGACCCTCTAGACTATAGTCACATAATTTAACCACTATGTCATCAGAGCTGTCAAAATATTTGTTGCTTTTTCAAATATATCATTCAGTACACGTACTGAATAGTAGTGAACAACTGCTTTGACTACTGCAATTGTTTATTACTTGTTAGTGAAAATAGTGTTGAATCAATCATGTTTTATAGCTAAATTTACACATATCAGATAAATATGGTGGGATACATCTGAGAAGGTATATACAGCACTCATGTTTACACATAAGGATATGGATATATATATTCATATATATATATATATATACGTGTACATACACACACACACACACACACACACATATATATATATATATATATATATATATATATATATATATATATATATATATATATATATATATATATATATATATATATATATATATACACACATATAGTGAAGTTGTTGTACACTATAGTTTTTTCAGTGTATTGTTACAAAGTATCACCTTGGATTGATTTCCCTAGGCAGTGTTTATATCACAAAAACATGTAGTTGTCCATTGCATGTTATTTGTCTGTTATTTATGGGTCCTGAATACAGGACTGTTACATGAATTTTATATAAACTTTTAGTACTATGATAACTTTTAGATCATGTTTAATTTAGTATTTTATACTGTTAAGTCATTTTAAAAATCAAAGCGAATTTTCAACAATTAGTTTATCTTCTCTGCAGATCTTTGCCGCTGACTTTTTACTGGCATACTTGCAGTAAATATGTTTAGTTTTGTTGACTGAACAGTTTTTTAACGAGAGAATGATATTTTTTAGTTAAACAGGAAATTACGTTCTTTCACCAATTAGTAGCTTCAATTGTAATTAGCAAATGAGGCGCCAAATTTTGTATTTATTTTACTACTCTGCACTGTTGTTTTACTCTTCTCTGAGGAAGCTACCACAGTTTTGGTAGCGAAAACGTCAGTTTTGTATTTCAATAAATTCTGCGTTAAGAAGATATTTTACAACATTTGGACTGTTGCTTTCCTTTGGTGCTCCTTAGCCGGTTTGTTCCACTGGTTTTTTGTAACTTATCTAGTTTATATATATATATATATATATATATATATATATATATATATATATATATATATATGTATGTGTGTGTGTGTGTGTGTGTATGTAATGGAGTCATACCTCAGCACCATAACTCTCAACCTCTTAGTGCAAGGGAACTTAATGTAAATATTGCAGTTATAAATGTAGAATGTTGCTACAGTAACAGGGGTTGTGTCAACAGACATGTTGTGAAGGAAGGCTCTTCTGAAACTGACATGTACACCATCAGTTACTGACAGACATCATAAAATCATCACAGTGCAGTACCACACAAATCAGAGTAATGCTCCTTTGGAATACAACAGAAATATGAGCAATAAACCTGGACAGTCTGAAACAATCTGGTCATTCAAGAGTTAAACACAGAACTCCTTAGTGCAAGACGTGTGGACCAAGCCTAACAAAGGCGATGTTTACAGACATGAAAATGGGGATATATCACAAATACTGGAGTAGATGAGCTCATACAGTTGATGCATTCACACCCTCCTGTCTGTCCTAACACATATTAACTGGAGAAGCAGAGGTCCCAAGCCCACATACTTCCCACTAGTTAGTGACATACATCTTCACAGCATCCCACTGCTTTGTCAGAAATACACAACGCACATGGTGGCCAGGCAACAGTACATCTGAAAAATATCTGGGCATAACATCACACTAGGTAAATACACTGAGCTGGTAGGTCTGTCACCAAGCATACATATACTGGCCCAATTCACAGTGTAGTCTGATGCCTTACAGTGGTATGGGACATGTCTCAGTCTGGCCCTACAAACATATAAGCTGATAGGGTACCAGAAACTGCAACAGCATGCAACATCAGATAGAACAGGACCAAGAACACTGACATCTACCCCAGTCTGTACACAGGCCAAATAACATATTCACAGTACACTGCTAAACAATACTGACACTCTGTCCACAGTCACCATAAGTACACAAACCTCACTACTGTACAGACTACAGCAGAATGTCCAGGTTTTGTCCTCAAATATAAGGTCTCCTATACATAACATGTCTGGCAGTCTAATATATCACTGGCTTGATATCAGGAATTATGTCAACAAATAATGATATACTGTACATATACACGTCTGCATGACATATGGACAAAGGGTGACAGACTTGGGGGACAGAGGCACAAACACAGGGCCAATATTGACATATTGCTGTGATAAACTGAGAAAATTGCTGGTGTTACAGGGTTTGTTGTGACATATCTCTTCTGATGGATGTGAAGTGAGTAACACACATGGATGTCACCATTTACTGACTGCAATCATCAGAGTATGCTACTGCATTTATAAAGACAGAAAATATGTGAGTAGCACACCATCTCTAAGACTCCAAACTCTGGCCAGTCTGCAGAAAGGCCTACAGGTGAGAGTTTCCTCAACCACATAACACTGTCATGCCAGACTTTAAATCATGCAGAACAGCCGTATCCACACAAACCCTGTTAAACCAACATTACTTCAAATGTAGAACAGCAATTCTTACATTCTGTTCCCATGTCTGGAACATCCCCCTCCAGTTTGTTGACCTGTCTCCACAGTGTTTGTTGTAAGAGGTATTTCCAACTACTCTCTGTGATGCTGTTTATCAAACACCCACATGAAGTCCTGCTCACAGTGAAGGAAAAGGGCCAACACCCACATGAAGTGCTTAGTTATAGGAGTGTGTTTCCATGCAATTGGCTATATGAATGATACAACTGTTCCACATGCAATTAGAAAGTGGGGGTCTCCAATTTATGCACAGGCCATCAGCTGATCATGAGCATTACCTACAAAAGTCAAGCTGCTGCCTATGTAAACAGATGTATTAGAGAGAGAGAGAGAGAGAGAGAGAGACATAGACAGAGACAGAGAAAGTAAGAAAGGAAGATAGAAAAAGCCAAGCATGTTTGTGTATGATCCATGAGTAGAGAGTGGTCTCTGGGTATTATAATGGTTACCTATATTGTTCACTAATCCATACTGTCACATTTAGGGCTGTGGATTCTCTACACCTACCTCTCCAGTGTTTGATATCTGTTGGCCTTGTAATGTGGACATTGTGACATATACTTGGTCCTCAACATAATAACTTAGCAAAACCCACCTCCCAATGGATCCTGTTATTACACAATCACAGCAACCCCCACACAGGATACTGCTGACAAACACTTACCTGTACTGAGATTCCAAACCCTAGCTAGCAATGTATTTCTACTACAGTGTACCACATTTATCACATGCGTCATGGATCTTATAGGATGGGTGTTGTCCCAAGGTATTTCTAAGGTGAGGAACATCACCAGCCCTTACAAATACCAGCACTGGGTGATGTATTGGGTGAGAGATCCCAAAAAATATTTTACCCTACACACACATTTACTAGGGGTGGGGTTCAAACATCTACCTAACAATCATTTTGAACGATTATGTTACACATATACCACATGCACCACTGACCTTACATGGTTTAGGGTTGGCAGCAGGTACTTCTAAGGTGTTTAATATCTGCAGGATTGCTAAAGTCAGGCAATGAGATGTGTAGTAGGTGTAAATAGGGCCAGAATCTTTACAGTACAAACATACATATGTCGACACACAAATACTTACCATAGATGAGATTCAAACCCATATCTATGGGGTTATTGCTACTACACTGCTCTGCATTTATGGCATGCACCATAGAGCTTATATATTAGAGAGCTGTGCCAAGGTATCTTTGAAGCTGAGTGACATCAGCAGCAGTGGTAAAGGAGGGGGTAAGGGAAGTGTTGTAAGTATGAATGACCACAAAATCAGGTATTTACAAGGATACACACCCTCTCACACAAACACACACTTTCATAGTTGCCATATCTGGGATTAGAACTCCAATCTCACTAGGATGCGACATTATAGCATCATGCAGTTATCACTTACACCACAGAGCTTATATGCTGGTGAGCTGTCCAAAGATAACTTTGAAGGTGAGTAACATCAGCAGCAGTGCTAAAGAAGGGGTAAGGGGAAAGTAGTAAGTGCGAATGTCCATAAAATCAGGTATTATCAAAGACACACACACACACACACACACACACACACACACACACACACACACACACACACACACACACACACACACACACAGCATTTTACAGTTGCCATGTCTGGGATTAGAA
The DNA here is from genome assembly GCF_019279795.1 of Protopterus annectens. Taxonomy (NCBI): domain Eukaryota; kingdom Metazoa; phylum Chordata; order Ceratodontiformes; family Protopteridae; genus Protopterus; species Protopterus annectens. The sequence continues at coordinate 1,697,559,690 of NC_056731.1, forward strand.
CTCCTACCTAACTAGTATGTTACATTGCAGTACTACGCAGTCATCGCAAGTACCATGGAGCTTATATATCAAAAATCTGTCCAAAGGTATCTTTAAAGGTGAGTAACATCAGCACCAGTGCTAAAACAGGGATAAGGGGAGAGTAGTAAGTGTGAATGTCCATAAAATCAGGTATCACCAAAGACATACACACTCTCTCACACAAACACACACAGTTGCCATGCTTGGGATTAGAACTCCTATTTACATAGTATGTTATACTACAGTATTACACAGTTATCACAAGCACCATGAAGCTTATATGTTGAAAAGCTGTCCAAAGGTATCTTTGAAGGTGAGTAACATCAGTAGCAGCAGTGCTAAAGGAGGGATAAGGGGAGAGAAGTAAGTGTGAATGTCCATAAAATCAGGTATCATCAAAGACACTCACACTTTCACATACAAACACACACAGTTTCACAGTTGCCATATCTGGGATTAAAACTCCTACCTAACTAGTTTGCTACACTACAGCATTACACAGTTATCACAAGTGCCACGTATGTTATAGGGCTGAGTCTTGGCCAGAGGGTTATTTCCAGGTGACTGACATCAGCAGGTGTGCTAACATGGGCAATCGGAAGTGCAGTGTGTGTGAATGGGCCATAAATAATTCCTCTGAAAACACACACACACTCAATCACACACAACTTTACATTTGACAGGACTGAGTATACAAATGCTAGATGAATACTGATTTGTACTATCATGTTACACAGTTATCACAAACACCGCAGACACTATAGGGCTGAGGGCTACCAAAAGAAATGTCTACAGTGATTGACATCAGCACATCATGTGATATCGCCAGTTGAATGTGTGGTGGGTGGGACAGGCCTCATAATGGAATTCTCTCTTTCACTGTCTCTCTCTTCCCCACATCTGTGTGTGTGTATGTTTGACATATTATAGTGTGTTGACCTTGGATATGTGTGATATTCCTATCCAATGTGTGTGCAAAGCATGGATGCTGTACAATTTGGTGTGTGTGCTTATTTTCAGGGCGATCCTGTTTGCACACCACTGCCCTATGCTTAAACTGCCGAGATCGGCCCAAAAATAAATAAACTTGTTTTTTATAAATTTGCAACTATTTTTCATGCAAATGGCCATATATTTGGCCATTGGCATGCCTACTATATTGAATACATGCTTTCTTTTGAGCTGTCATACCTCCATTTTTGTAATTTGCAGAAATGTATTTGGTTAGTAACCGAATACATTTCTGCACATTACACTATACCTGCACTGATGCCTGCCTGCTTCCTGGATCACTAATTCACCTAATTTGCATGTTTTTCACCAGCAAATGCGGTAATTAGCATATAGCAGTGGTGTTTGTGTGGGAATAGTGTAAGCGCACTCGTGCACGTCTTGAGGGCTCATTCCTGGATCGCTTGCCGGCCATATTGCATGCAGCAGCTCTTGCACTATTCAGGCACTCCGTGCAGAGCTTGCTGAATCCGGGGGACATTATGATTGCTTTCAATAGTCAATATTCAAAAGATTTTAAATGTGGAAATACAGATTACACAATATTTACACGGAATGATAATGTTTATAATGTGTTGAATTAACCAACAGCCCTGAAGCAAGAGCATATTTATTTTAGTTAACATTTGTTTACTGGAAAAGTCCAAGTTGGAACGAAGCCAATTTTTAGTGGAGACCCACAGAGAAATGCTCCATATGCATGTCTTTGGACATGGGAGAAAACCCACACAAACACAGGGAGAGCATACAGACTCTACACAGAAGGCTCTCCAGCGGAGAATTGAACTGGAGAACCTCTTTTTGTGAGGCAATAACACTACCACTGCACCACTGTACCATCCATTGATAGCTCAATTTTTTTCTAGTGTTACATTGCTTTTAGTATTGTTTGGCAGGTAATGCCATAGAATGTGACATTAAGTTTAAATTGATAGTGTGTGTGTTTGTGTGCATGTTTCTGCGTGTTTTTTTGTGTGTGTGTGTGTGTGTGTGTGTGTGTGTGTGTGTGTGTGTGTGTGTGTGTGTGTATGTATGTGTGTGTGTGAGAGAGAGAGAAAGAGTGAGAGAGAGAGTGTGTTTTAGGGAGCAGAAGATACCTATGAGCACGTATGAGCACCCAGAATGGTGCAAACTTGTTTTTAAATTCATCTTAACCAAACCAGTACCTCATGTAGAATTCAAAAAGCGATAATTAAAAGGGTACCCACACACAGGTTTCAACAACAAATCAATAGGAAAGTGAATGCATAACAGGGTTTCTTTAAATTGCTAGTACTCTGATGCCTTTTTTGTGTAAACAGGTGACCTAAAATGATCAAATGATACAAAGTCCTGTGCTAGATCAGAGCTGCACTAATAAAATCTGTAAGCTGATGATACATCACTTCATGCTCAGGTCCATTATTTGCCTGGTGTAATATCCCAGATATTACAGAGAATAAGTAAATTATAGCCCTTATGGTAGCAAAGCTGATAAAGAAGGAATAAAATAAAAGTCAGCTTGCAGCCAGTCATTGGTTCCAGGCTACAAAAAATCCAGGCTAAAATGTAGGTAATCTCACAGACCCTCTAATACAGCAACCAGTGGCTTAAAGGCATCTCTTATCAGTGAACAGGAAATTATTTACAACTTTGCAAAGTAACCACTATGTTGACCAACACAACCACTATGTTGAGCAACACAGAAGAAGAGCATTACGAGGTCCTGTGCAAAATCATAAGAATGCTGAATTGTGATTTAAAGGATTTTTTGATGCAACCACATCTGAGAGCAGCAATTTGTAAATTTGTTCACAGAGAATAGACTTCTGAGCCATAGATTTGCAAGAGTGTGTTGGATAATCCAGAGGCTGCAATTACTGTGCATAACTAGACAGAAGTTGAACCAATCCACAGAGAAGAGTTCCCTGTTAGGAAGCAACATTTATCCTTCTGGGAATCTCATTTTCTTATGTCTTGGTAATTGAAAGTGAGAAGTAACTCTGTCAGCTCTGTACACAGGACAGTAAGGAATTATATTTGTAGGTTTTATAGTATAGGCTATTTCAGTATGTCTACAGCCATCTTCTTGTTGTTCATCACCTTCTTCTATTGCTTTCAGAGCAGGAAGGGCTGGCAGGTGCCATCAGGAAGTCTAACAGAGCAGGAGATTTATACAGCTTACATTTTCAGATATAGAAAAGCTGATCAGATAAGGGAGGGCTTTCAAGTGAGGGTATGTGTGCGAAATTTTAAATATGTGTTTGGAGTAACATCAATAAAGTGTGCAGAAAGGCAGTCAATGGGGACTCTAGAGGATACTAGTGATCCAGCTACAGTCTTGGCAGGAGGTATGGTGCTCTAGATGGCCACAGCTAAAGGACAGGTGTAACAACAAGGTCCTTATTAGAAGAAAAAATAACGATTAGTTCCTTCCACCTTGGAAAATCACAGGATGGTAATTTATTTTTAAAGCAGCTTTATTAGTAACACTCTAGTACATATCATGTAGTACTCACACATGGAACAATCTTGTTTTCTTCCGAGTGACAGTTGGCTTATCATCCCAGTTTTCCCCACATTTATTCAGAATTCAATGTTATGCAGTAGGCTCGGCCTAATGCCAGAAGTTACAATGCAGTCAAAAAATCAACAATACATTTATTTGTGACAGTCTTCATAACCAGGCAGTTTCCCTCAATATTATTAAACCAGGATCTTTCCCTGCTGCTAAGTTTTCTCTCTTTTGCTGTCTTTCTTGTTATTCTTTCAGAATTCTGTCTATACTCTGAATCAGGTTATGGTTTTGCTATTGTTTTATCCTAAATCCCCTACATTCTTTGTGGAATTTGCATATGTTGCTTCTCATGATAACCCTGTCTTTGTCTTTAATTTCCTCTAGTATTTTTTTTTTACCTCTTGCTTTTGGGATCATCCACTGTGCTCCACTTCCTTGTAATTCCTTTGTTTTTCTACTAGCAATTTTAGTTCTGCTAACACTTTTACATGTCCACTTATATCTAGAGTATCTATGCATTCCAGACTAAAACATTATCTACTACTTGTTATACACTTCCCTCAAAATGTCTCCAATTAAATGTGGCAGTTCCCTCTTGAAAGAATCTAGTTTTAGGCACAATTAAAAACTATGCCTCCAGTTTTCTCTTTGATTAGTTTGCATTTCCAGCATGTCTTGAGTGCATCCAGACACATTTTGTGTATTCTCTCTCTGGAGTATGCAAGTATTTGTGCAAACACTTCCAGTCAATGTTCTAAATTTCCTAGACTTGGTTACTATTCTAAATGTCTTACATTTTTATTCCCATTTCATGCTTCTATTAATACATTACACAGCTCTGGCCTTGTCATATTATTATTCTGTACCTTCTTATTGTACTCAGTATTGTATAGGCTCATAATTATTTCAGTTACTGCCTTCAGAGTAAGGTCAATTTGTCTTCTAGTTTGTCCCAAGACATAGTTTCCCTCCTTTATACATTTTCCCCAGAAGAATATTTTTTCAAGTCCCTGCTGTCATCTGTAAATCCCTGCCATATTGATTTGATGCTGTAGTTTGGGTAGAATTATAGGCCATAAGTCAGATTTCCATTCCTGATATTTCTTTTCTGATATCATTCCAGTTACAGTAGATAGTCGAGTATCCAAATGAATTGGGACCCAGGGTAGTTTGAATAATTAAACTGTTCGGGTAATCAAACATATGCAGTAATTGAACTGGATAAAAAACTTCTAAAAATGCTTTTGATGAACAACTTTCTTGTAAAATGCACATTTTAAATATTGCTTGTAAAATCTTAGAAATTTGCTAGAATAAAAGGTTTTCTGTTACAATGCATTTCCGGAAAGACAGGAAAATTGAAACTTAAATGGCTGTCATTATTTAGTGAATTCAGTCCTATTTTTCTCACTCAAATCATGCATGCAAAGCAAAAAGGCACAAAAAGGCCACACATGATCATCAGCAGAGAGGCCTCACCTTTATGGGTTCTAAGAAACAAGTTCAGGCCTTTCTTCACGCTATAAAAAAAGCCAATAAACTAAATGCTCATGACAGACTAGTCTGCAAGGAGAGGTAAACACAGTGTGCTTTACAATCCTCCAACAACACAGACACCAAGGCTCCTGAACAGCTGCATCACCACTTACTCATTGACCTAAATTATTAATCTTTTCAAACCTTCTTTAAAATGCCTTTATAGCTCAGTTCGAGTGAAACAAAGTAAAAAGTTCAAATATCATAAACACCCAACAACGTTAATGCAGTACAGTATGCTTTACAATTACAAGCACTGCACTAACAAAACTAAACAGTCTATCCTCCAGCTACAACAGACTAAGATAATATGTTTATTAAAACTACCGTACTGCAGAACAGCAAAATGAGCAGTACATACTTACAGTAAAATGACTTTAAATCATACACACCCTGCCACAAAACTTACAGGAGATACCAGCCAGGTGCCACCAACCTAAAGAGAAATTTTATCTCTACAGATGGAAGGTCCCCATTTCCCACTTCCTACTTACAGTCCCTCGATCTCAAAGTCTGGCAACTGGAAGGCAGTTCTGAAAATGGAGCAAAAGTGGGTGATGGTGGGAACCTACCACCATGATCAAATTTCTGCCACAGACACCTCACATGAGTTCTTAGACATTTTCTTCATACCACAGGATGGCTGTGTGAGTAGCTTTCCACTTGGCTAACCTCACAAACATTAAATTCTGCCCAGTAGGAAAGAAGCACTTACACATGCAATGATGTACATACAGACGCAACTCTTAGGAAGGGGGGATTTGGATAATTGACATTTCAGATAACTGACGTGCAGATAATTGACACTCGACTTTAATGAGTTATATATCTTTAGTTGACATTAATTACATCCCTGCAGCACTACTTATGGCCAAATTCTTAACTTATCCTCTAAGTCATTATCTTCCCCCTGTGTTAATATCATCCTGTTCCACTTGGACATATGCTCATTCCCTTGATAGTAAACTAACCTCATCTGTGTAGCTATGAAGCATTTGTGTGTTGAGGACTCCAGCTCCTTTCATCAGCTGACAGCATCATTCCTTTCCATTTCACCTGTGGTTGTTTATCTCCCCTTACATATTGTACTGCTTCCATTCTCAGTCTTTCCCTACATTTTTTACCCAGATTATATATAAATACATGCACTGCATAGAATACCTGCACTACAATAAACACTTTTACTGCTGGGACCCACTAGTCCATGTTGATTCCAAACAACGTCAATCTTCTTTATCATACTCTGGACCTTGTCCCAGATCAAGTCCTAGGTTTGTTTTGGGGACTCCAATAGGGGACTTCTAGTGTGTGGAAATTGCTAACAGCACACACACTCCATTCTCCAGCTCTCAAGACACTGACTAAAAGACAATAATTATGACAATAATGCATTATTTCAAGACTATAAAACTTCAACAGTGTTTATGCATTCTGGTGCTTCATAGTGAATAGTTTTACATTTTATAAGAACAACAATTACATTTAGTTATTACCTAAATGAAACAGTTCATTAAATGTATTTAACTTAGTAACAATATTACTGGGTGATTTCAATTACCGAAACATTAACTGGGAGAACTACTCAAGTACAAACTCCCTTGCTCAACATTTCCTAGAATTTATAAACTCAAACGCCCTGGATCAACAGGTCAACACCCCCACCAGATGTGACAACATATTGGACCTGGTCATCACCAACATGGGAGACCGGTGTTCCACACTGGAGGTCAACCCCTTGCTGGTTAGATCTGACCATAAACCAATCACTCTGGATATCCACATTCCTTCACCACCCCCGGTCATAGAAACCATCGTGAAAAACTTTTCAAAAGCAAACTTCACGTTACTTAAGACCAAGGTGGGAAGTTTCAAAGCCCCTATGCTAAAGGATAACACTGTCCAAGCTGCAAAATCCTTTACTAATACACTCTACGGGCACCTACAAGAATGCATGGATCATGCTATCCCAAACAAAACCAAGACTCACTCCTCCAAGAAAAGGAAACCAGTCTGGTGGACCCCTGCCATAAACAAGCTATAGAATTATTAGGAGGAAATTAGTACAGACAAGAGTAAAATCCCAAGAAGGGAAGACATTCCTGATCAGTATCATCAAGAAACTACATTCCCTCATAAAATCATCCAAGGCTAGCTTTGAAAGAAAAATTGCCATGGACTCCAAAGATAACCACAAGGCATTCTTTAGCTATGTCAAGAATCTAGGTGGCAATTCTCAGATCTGCTCACAGTTAGTGTAGAATGGCACAAAATGCACTGAACCGACCAATATAGCCAACATCCTGGCAGACAGGTTCAGTGCAAACTTCACCCCACTCTCACTCCCAAAAGGGCCCATAAGTATACCAGAAGAATGTAATGTCCCTGAAATCACAGACACTCAGGTTAAAGCAGCCCTCTCCAAAGCCAAAAACACAGCATCAATGGGACCAGACAGTGTTCCAGGCTGCATCCTACATGAGCTCAAAGATGAACTAACCCCTCACATAAACACAGTGTTTAAACTCAGCCTCTCCACAGGCTACGTGCCCACAGAGTGGCACACAGCAACAGTTATTCCACTCCACAAAGCTGGAGCCACAGTGGACCCCGGGAACTATCGCCCTATAAGCCTGACTAGCTTGGGCTGCAAAGCTATGGAGCACATCATCATGGATCTCATTAGCAGAGACATTGGCAAACTCCAATCACTAGACCCTACCCAGTTCAGCTTTGTTAAGGGCAGATCATGCCTCCTAAACCTGGTGGACTTCTTTGACACAGTTACCAAGGCTATAGACAAGGGGAAGGTTGCCCACACAGCCTACCTAGACCTCACAAAGGCCTTCAACACCATTCCCCACTCAGGTATTATAGACAAGCTCACCAGCCTGAACATAAACCCCTACGTCATGAGATGGGTTGCCAACTGGCTCACAGACAGAACCCACACGGTAAGAGTTGTGGGAGCTAGGTCTGACTCTAAACCAGTTACAAGTGGCATTCTCCAGGACACCGTATACAAATATGTTATTGTTAGTGTTGTGCAATAGTATGATTTTATGCAGTTATTTATGCAGTCTTTTATCTTTATTTATGTTTTAGGTGTCCATGTTTTATTATGGTTAATGTATTTTATAGTAAGCATTCCATGTATGTTGTATACCATAATGGTTGTGCTGTGCCTTTAATGGTTTAATCTGTTTTTGGCATCTTTTTTGATATATTAAGGGTGTACAAGAGGGTTTTTTTTTGGTCTGAAGAAGCCTATCCAGGTGAAAGCGTGTGCCACGTTCTCTGTTTGTGTCACAATAAATCTGAATTTTAAGTTCATGAAGCAGCGGTTTATTCTGCCTTGTTTCCTGCATTTTGGTTAGTGTTGTGTCTACTGCTTGCATCACTACTGAGCCTTTTATGTTAATTTATGTGCTTGGACTAAGTTTGGCACAGGTAGCGTTAGTCCTGTGGGGAGTGATATTTCTTGTATTTATTTATACTTCTTTTTTATGTTTACATTGTATTGCTGTTAAATTTAAAAATTCTTTGAATATAGTAACTGAGTTTGATTACCAATTTTTTATAATAACTTTTATAGTGACTGCCAAGACAGACTAACACATTTTTGTTGTTTGGTTTTGACAGATACAGGAAATGGAAAATTCATTAATATTACTAATCTAGTTAAGTTAAGAACAATAATCCCTTAAAAACATACTTATCTCTTTCCAATATACATTTAATTTTTTTATAATCTATAAATGTGTACCCAGTCAGCTGTTACATCTTTACTACATCTCCAACAAACTGAAGAAGACATTTTACTATACTTAGAGATTTTATAGGGAGTGGCGGTCATTCTATGTATATATTTCCACATAAAAAACTTTCCAGTATAAATTTGAAGATGTTTGACTAACTGATTTAAGTAACAAAGTTTTATTTGTACCATCTACTGAGTCACTAAATCCACTAATGTCTGAAAAGTTGCAAAATTAGCATCAAAATTATTATTACTATTTGTAATTAACTTATATAGCTTGGAAAATTTTCCTTTCCAGGCCAATTTATATTCAATAACAACATTCATATATTCATATAATGGAAAATAGTGTTTTGTTCCTCTTCACCCATATTATCCACAGATTAATTTAATTCCTGACTGATGAATGAAATTAACTGTTTTGCAGATTCATCCAATTTATATTCTTTCATTAAATATTGTGGGGACTTAGTTTTTCCTTTTTCAAAGCAATCAGACCATAATATTAATCCATTCCTTTTTAGTAAATTCAGTTTAATATTCTTCTCAGTTTTCTTCAAGCTAGAGGCATATGCAATAGGAAAGCACAAACATTTCCATTTTGATATTGGTGGAGTTTTAAAAACATATTTCTTATCTGTTTTAATAATTGATTTCATAAATGCAGAGCCTAAAGACTGAAATGGATTTCCTTTTAAGGTAAAATTTGTTAACCAGATGAAGGGATTAATATATATTTCTAATTTATCATCTTTAATAAATGTATAAGAATTCAGTATAACCTGCTCATGGATGGTTTTCCATTGACTAGTGTTGTTGGGTCTATCCAGAGTATCATAGAGCTAAAACTTGCAGTAATAGAATAAGATTCTATATCTGGAAGCTAATGCCACCATACTCCCATAATATTATATGATTTCTATAAGCAAGTCTCAGCTTTTTAGGGTACCTTAAAAGCAAAGTTAAATTTTTTTTTAAATTTTGTTTGTCAGGTATTAAAGCTGGTTCCCATTTACATTGCCGAAGGTACAGTTCTCCAAACTACATTTTGCCTAGACTATAACTCTAAATTTACACTTCCCTGAAATGGCATTTTGCGATCACACTGCAGTACGTATGAACAAATATACTGTTGTCACTGTAGTACGATCTTGGAGTTAGTATATATAATTAGCAGGGGGTGTGCATTAGAGAAAATTAGTTAATGTGGTTTAACTCTTTTCCGTTTCGCCAAAATGCCATTTTGGAGACGTGTAAATTCCGAGTTATGGTCTCGGCAAAGTGTGGTTTGGAGAACTGTATTTTCATCAATGTGAATATAATCTATATATATATATATATATATATATATATATATATATATATATATATATATATATATATATATAATCTTGTGTAATACAATCATTTTAATAAGTACTAACCTATTCTCAAAAGTTAAAAAACATTCCATTTTTTAATAAGAAGTACTGTAACACTTCTTGAATTACTTTTCAAAATTATTATTAATAATTTTACTTAACATCTTGATAGAGTTTTATTCTTAAACAATTTAGTTATTTTCCTTCCTAATTATATAAACTTACTATCTAGTAATTTATTTAACACTAAAGTTTCAGTTGTATTAGTATTACATTTCAGCAGCAATATTTCTTGAAACTTTTCTATTTCCTCATCTATTTCTTTGATTGAATATCATCTGCAAAATTTGTATTTTGGATCAGCAATCTCTACTAATTGAGAATCCATATTTTTTTCCATTGCTTCTTATACTATTAACTAAGGGTTCGATAACTAATGCAAACAGTAAAGGGGACAAGGGAAACCCTTGCTTTGTGCCTTTGTTTAAAGTGAATCATTGAGAAATGTAAGATCCAATTTTAACATATGCTTTGGAGTCTCTATAAAGTTTTTTTTTATATATTCCAATAAACTGATCTGGAAATGCAAATGCTTCTAAAGTTTTAAAAAAAATGGTTCTGATACAGAGAATCAAACGCTCTCAAAATATTAGGGCCAATTTCTTTTTCATTCCTTTTGCTAAATCTAAGACAGCTATTGCCCTTTTTATATTATTATACATTAATCTATTGACTATTAATACCGTTTGATCTTTGTTAATTAATGTATCTACTATATCTCTTAATCTTGTGGCAAAAATGGAAAGTAAATATTTTATAGTCTACATTTAATAATGAAATAGGTCCATATGAGAAGAGTAAAGTGCAGGTGAGATTACAGAAAATTTCCATGAGGGAGGAATTATTTTGTCACTCTGAATTATCCTGAAAATATTACTCAGCAATTCTAAAACATTTAATGGTAACATACTATATAATCCCATGCTTAAACCATCTAACTCTGGAGCTTTACAATTATTACATTTGTAAAGCTTCTTAATGTTTATCAGAATGCCTTCTAAATAGTATGAGACATGACCTATCAGGGTCTCTGGAATTACTATTTAATGGTAGCCTCCAAACAGGCTTCATGCCTCATGAATGGAGAAAGGCAACAGTCATCCCTCTTCACAAAGATGTGTCATCTACAGACCCTGGAAACTACAGACCCATAAGTCTCACTATTCTTATATGTAAAGCCATGGAAAGAATTATCATGGGGATGATCAGCAGAGATATAGTAAACCTTCAAGCACTGGACCCAACCCAGTTTGATTTTGTCAAGTGTAGATCATGCCTACTCAACTTGGTGGGCTTCGTTGAGAGGGTCACCAAAGCAATGGATGAGGGCAAACTCATTCACACTGCCTGCATTGACCTGGCCAAGGCATTTGGCACAATACCCCACTTGGGCATTGCTGACAAACTCAAGAGGTTAGGTACAAACCTGTCTGTTACCCAATGGATGGCCAACTGGCTCATAGACAGGACCCAGTAAGTTAGAATTGGGGAGTCCATCTCTACAAAGAGGCCAGTCATAAGTGGAGTCCCTCATGGATCAGTCTTTGGACCGATCATTTTTGGTATTTACTTCTCATAAGTCAGGGCCAATGTCAGTGGTCTCTGGCTGACTAAATTTGTAGATGATTACAACTTGGGAGCTGTCATTGAATCTCACACTGATGCAAATGTTCTCCAGGAGGGGCTGACACAGACAAACAACTGGTATCAAAGCTATGGACTAAAACTAAATGTCAAGAAATGCATAATAGTATCCTTTGGGAAGTCATCTATCCCTGGTAACTATCATATTGACAAAACACCCCTTAGAGTTGACCCAGTTGTCAAAGATGTAGGGACATACATAGATAGTAATCTAGTCTTTGACCATCATATGTCTACAGTGGTGAGTAAATCTTTCTATGTTGCTCAACTTATAAACAACAGTATGGGATCTAAGTCCAAGGAAGTCATTGTTTCACTGTACTAATCATTAATCAGACCAATCATTGAGTACAATGCCCCCTTTGGTATGTACCTAACTAGGAATATCCAGCAATTGGAACGTCCACAGAGGTTCCTCACTAAAGGAATGCAGAGCATAAGTAAAATGTCCTATGCAGACTGCCTCAAGGCCCTATCCCTATATTCTGTTTCCTACAGGCTTTTGAGGGGAGATCTATGCCTGGCATACAGGGCATTGTCAGACCCCACTCTAATGGACCTCCTGCATATCCTCAAAACAAACTGCACCAGACTTACCTGTTGTAAAGACTTAAACCTTGTCTGTGATATAAATAGGGCCTGCTGGAGAGATAGGCATGTCTTCCAGAGACTACCCCATCTATGGTACAGGCTCCCCAACCATGCAAAGCAGAGTTCTGCAATGGCCCAATTCATGTGCAACTTGGGCAATTGGATGGGAAACCGGAAATTCATCCCTGGTTTGGCACCTATGTCTCTAATGGACACAAGTAACTTGTAAATGGTTCATCTCCCAGGCTCTTACTTACACTTATCAAGGGTATCAGAACTTTTCAGAGATTTGGAATGCATGGCTAGGCTTAAAAAGGCCCTTGTGGTTGTTATCTTAGTAAACACTTATGAACCTATGAACTAATCAGGGTAATAGGCTTATTCAACAGAGATATTTGTTTATCATTAAGTTTATTAGTAACATTTTTCTTTAAATAATTGTCAATTTTATAATCATCAAAATTATTTTTATCTTTATTAAGATCCTCATGGAATTATTTAAAAAATATTAAGCATTTCCAATATATCTGAAGTAAGCTTATTAGTGTGAGGATTTCAGACATTATTGATTTGTGCCTTTTTGCATAACATCTTACTTCTATTAGCTAATCTATGTAATTTTTTTTGAAGTCATTGCATAACTATACAATTTTATTTTTTCTAAAGCTATATCCACTTTATACATTAAAACTGTCTGATATTTTGTCATTATTTTTTTAATAACCAGTATTATCTAATTTCTTAGTTTGTTGTTCAAACCTTGCTTTGTGTATTTCATCTTGTATTTATAACAACTCTTTATCCCATTCTTTCATTTTATTACTAGCCCATCTTCCCATTCTATCTTTAATATGTATTTTTAAGGAGTCCCATAATATGACTTTACTAACTGACCATTATCATTCAAAGAAAAAAATCTCGATTTGTTCCTTAAGGTAACTCTTAAACTCTCTTAATTTCATCATATATGCTGGAATTCTATAAATAATCTATCATTTTCTTATACCCATTACTATATTAATACTTTTGATCAGATACATTATGATCAGATAAAGGACAATGAATAGTTTTTAAAATAATTCACTTATTAAGTAAATCTATAGAGGCATAAATCCTATAAATTCTAATTTGTGTCTCATGCACATAAGAATAGTGAATGAAGAACAATGACTTATTTTCTGTTTTAATAGTAAATTAACTAAATTATTATTACTAATCCATTTCTTTGTGCTTTAGCTGATGCCAGTATTTTAGCTTTCTTCTGTTCACTTGTATCTTCTGTACTAGCTATGCAGTTAAAATCCCCTGCTAAAATTAAACTACCATTCTAATGACTTTATAGTAAGTTGAAGTGATATTTAGTCACTCTTGCACCTGTTCCAGGGATCCAGTATAAATTAGTGTATAGAGTCCACCATTATATTTAATTATTACAAATGTATACATTCCTTTAGGATCATTAATGGATTCCATGACCTTTGGAACTACAGTGGATTTTCTCCAAAGTATAGCAGTTCCTCTCCTCTTTTTTAAAAGAACTAGTATATAACATTTCATAACCTAAGTTATTTAAATATTGCATATCTTTATAGAGTCTCTTGCAATAATATAATGTATCCTGTTTTAATTTTAGATATCTCATTAATGATTTCCTTTTGTTGTCGTTATTTAATCCATTTACATTAATAGATAATAGATTAAAACCATCCATACTGTATATTTAAAAAGATTTCTTTTAAAAGATAACATGACACATTTATCCACCATATTAATTTAATTATACATAAGACACTAATGCATTCCTCTAACACTATCATAACATTCCAGACTTTTTTTTAACTCTTCCTTTCTACAAACTAAACTACTAAAACTCAAAAATAACAAAAACAAAGAAAAGTCTACAACTATAACTGTATATATTGCTAATAAAACAGAACCTACCATGGATAATAAAGTTCCTAGTTTGCCTATTGAATAGTCAAACTACTATATTATTGCTCTTCATACCAACACCTAAAATTCATAAAAAAATAGCCAAAAGCTACTATGACTTACAAGTAATTAATATAATATTATGTATGGGTCAAAATAATACAAGCCTATTAATTTAATTATATAAATTGCCATTTAAAACTATTACACCATTACTACATGAAAGTTTAATAATCATCTTCTGCTAATTACAAACATTAAATAACCTAACAAATAGTATAATGTATACCTATTTATGTAATAATAGTATAAATTACCTATTAAATATTCCTAAATTATTCACTCATTCAACATTGTTATAACTAGATCTCTAAATAAATAAATATAACAGGGTGGGACCTAAAGAGATAAAGACATCTGTAAACTTACAGGTGACAGGTAATCTTATCTAACTAAACTATAATACCAATGAGAAACCAATGTTAATATATATTTATCATTTCAACACACACACACACACACACACACACACACACACACACACACACACACACTTTATAGCTCTAACAAAAAGCTCTGAATTAGATTTTAAAATACAAGTGTCTATATCTCAAATTCCTGCAACACTCTTAGCACATCAAATATCAAAATATTTAAAAATCATTTAGCTTATTAAACTACTTCATTAAAATATGTACATTGCTGGGGTTGATGAGAATGTCTTTCTATTTCTATGGAGTCAAAACAAAATTCAGTCTATATTGTATTCAAAAGTTACAAAGTGTTCAAAATCCCAGTCTTTCTTACTTGATTCAAACATCTATTTTACTTTCTATCAAAATGAATGTACTGATTCAGCAATAAAACACTCAAATTTCAACTTTGACTTATGAAATGAGTTACTTCAGGTAGTCTAATAACATTCAACATGTAAAAAGCTTCAAAGTTCATATGACCAAGTTTCAAATTTCAGCTTTCAGATTATTTTCAAACATTTTATATGATTTTGTATGTAAATTATATAAGATCTTATGCATTCACTTTTCTGTCATATGCAGGTAAATGTAAAAGCATCTTTCTTAAAAGTAGTTTGTTGTTTAAATATATATTTTTGTCTTATTTTCCCACTAGTATCCTATCTTTATCTATATATCTTGTATTTTTAAAATTCCCCCATCAAAGAGCTATTAAATCATCAGATCTCCATTAAAGATTATAGTGTGTGTACGTATTTCTTAATTTACTGATATTGCTTTTTATCAATCTTACATAGTAGATATTGCATTCCTTGTTATTAATTCTAGTATTATAAACAATCTTGACTATATATAAAAGAATTCCTGCTTATTTAATTTGAATGTGTGTTTTTAACCACTGTAAACTGCTGTTCTGATCTAAAGTTTACATGTTAATATCAGAATTTGACTACATGTGAAAATTACATCTCACACCACACAGCAGTTGCCAATTTACTCTGTAAGTTTCTCATTCTCCTTAGCTCATTTAAGCTGTTATAATCAGTTTCAAACATCTAATTTTACCTTTTTCAATTAATATGTACAGTTAATGTGTATAGTTAAAGTTAATAACACTACAACATAAGCTATTAAGCAAATTATATGTTACAAGGTGCTTCAACAAAGTATTAGTTTAAGGGTGTGCACACACAACAAAGTATTAGTTTACGGGTGTGCACACTTATGGAACCAGTGTCTTGTACAATTTTTTTTGTATTTTTTTCCCCTAACAGATTTGTTTGTTTTTCAATTGAATTGTACAGGTTATAGGTCACATTAAAGGTGAGAAAAGTTTTGAAATGTTGTGGTGTCATTTTCTTATATCATAAAAACCTGACATTTTAACATGGGTGTGTACACTTTTTATATCCACTGTATAATGTTCTTAGTGAACAAATAGTTAAACTTTTAAAATATCATTGGCCAATTTTATTAAAATCTAAAAAAAATATATAAATGTAATTAAATCTTTTCTATGTATTTCTTTTAAAAGGGGTCATGGTCTGGCAGATTTATTAATCTGTAGTATATTTGAATTACCAATAACAGAAATTCAGAGATGAATGAATATTAAATGTAGAACATATAGTTGTTGAAAATGTTCCATTTGATGCCATGTTGTCAATAATTTTTCTAAAATTAATGGTGTTAATTTTAAGCCTGTATATTGGTTTAATTGTAATTCTGAAAGAATTACATATGCTTTACGATGTCCTTGCAACCTGTTCTATGTTAGGGAGATCCAGAGGACTTTCAAAACTAGACTGCAAGAACATATAAGGGACATTAAGAAAAATAATTTAGAAAGCCCTTTGGCTGTACATTTTCTTAAATTTCATCAAAGTGATTTTATGTTATTAAAGGGTTGTGTTTTAGAACAAGGTAGGGACTGATGTGAGTCAATTACTGACCATTAAAGATAAGTTATTGTCTAAAGAAACAACATACATTTTAAAATATAATACTTTGTTTCCAGCAAGATTGAACAACGAATGCAATTGGAAATATATGATTAAGTAATTATTGAATTTATTATGTGTTAATTATATTAATTTGTGTGTCTATTTAAGGAGTTGTTTTTGGGACATGTAATATACTCCTTGAAGTCTATTTGTTGGCTGAGGCACTGAAGATTAAAGTGTTCTTATTTTCATATTTCTGTGGCTGTGGTTTCATAATTTCATGTTGCTGTTTGGTGGTTCATCTATCTACTTTTAATATTTGATCTTTTTCTAAGCTAGACATGAACTTAACTATAATTGAACATGATGGTGAGTTTTCCTTCTTAGTAGGTGCTCTCAGGGATCTATGTGCTCTTTTACTTTCAAAAGATAAAGTTTCATGTAGTTTTAATGTTTTATGTAGCCAGGTAGTTAAGAAGTTTAATATGTTGTTGCCCTCATATTTTTCAGGTATACCATAGATTCAAATATAATTTCAGATCAGTCTATTTTCAAAATCATCAAGTTTTTCTATGAGTCAGTTATTTTATTTTAAAAGAAATTCTGTCTGAGTTTGCCTTCAATTCTTCTTTTTTCATGAGGTGAATTTAAACCAAAAAAAAATGAAAGGTTAATATTGGCAATCCAGAATAGCTGACTACGTACAGATTGTTTTACAAAGCCCATTGAACATGTGGGAGAAATAGACAAATGTAGGTTCTTTAAAAGGAACTAGAAACAGTTGCACATCTTGTTGCTGGGTGTGTTACACTAATAGTGGAGGGCCTGTATAATAATGTAGCAAGACTGCTACAATGTGGATTTTGCAAGCATTACAATATTGAAATAGCTGAGAAGCATTGGAAACATAAGCCACAAAACATTATAGAGAATGATGACGTTTATATCATGTGGGATCAATCATAACCAACAGTTAAGAAAATAGATGCTAGAAAATCAGATATAGTGCCCATAAATAGAAGACAAAAGTAGCATTGATCATTGTAATTGCTACACCCAATGATTCCAGTGTCTTCTGTACAGAGAGTCACAAAGTCATTAAATAGCAGGATTTGTAGGCAGAAACAAGGGCAGTATGGATGAAAGATACTCAGAGAATTCCAATAGTAGTAGGAGTAATGGGTATCATAAAAAATAATTTACAGTCATATTTAGATATGTTAATAATACATTTAACTCCATATAAAGTACAGGAGCCAGTTCAGAGCACATTGTGATTGCAGTGAAGAGCACTTTTGGCTAACAACAAAGATTGAAACAATACTAATTTCATGAACTTTAATTGTACTTTGAGTTAGGAATTGGGTCTATTCCCATCATGGTACTAGAAACCCAAAAGACTTGGAGAAATTAAAGCATATTATAACAGATAAGCTGTAAATCTAATCACTCTACTTATCTGTATTGTGTACGAGTGAATAAGATCTCCTATCACTTGACTTATCCAGTAACACCTTCCACCTAGATGGTAATGGATTTTACTTTTTCATAAGATATTATGGTTACACTTTTTAATGATCAGAATGTACTGAAAGTGTTAATAAAACATTTTATTTATTTTTTTCTTGTACTCTTTATAGAGGACTGTCCCTTGTGTTTTCTGTTTTATGTGCATTGAGGAGACAGAAAAATACAGACATCAGGACAACAAGGAACAGATTACATTTTTTTTCAATGGAGTAAATACCAGTTTGAATATTTAGGTATGCGGATATGTTTTTGTATGTTGTGTGTCCATGTGTATGAGAGAGTATGTGTCTGTTATGCTAGAAGGCTTCATAAGAAACACAGAGATGCAGTAGATGTAATCTGACCTCCATAAAGTCTATATATGACAGAATTCTCTGGAATAACTGTAGACTACCACATGGCATGCAAATTACTCTGGTTAGCTCAGTAACCTAACCCTATTTATCAGTGAATGAATATCCCTTTTTTAAAGTAGAAAACTATATATATGGGTCTACTTCACATAATCAAACCACACTTCACTGAAACTCTTTTTGAAGAGATGAAA
The DNA here is from genome assembly GCF_019279795.1 of Protopterus annectens. Lineage (NCBI taxonomy): Eukaryota > Metazoa > Chordata > Ceratodontiformes > Protopteridae > Protopterus > Protopterus annectens. The sequence continues at coordinate 1,697,578,596 of NC_056731.1, forward strand.
AGATCAAATGTTCAATAAAGCAAACATTCACGTCAGTGAAAGATTCCACAGGGAAAGTTAGCAGTTGGTCAATGTTAGGAAACTGCCCTTTTCCCCACTGTAGTGAGATGTTGGAGTTGGTATATATAGTTGGGGGGGGTGTGGCGAGCGCAACCCCTCAACTGGGTGGGTTTGACATACTGCAGTGTGTGTTTTCTGTAAGGTGGCCAAGTGCTTCCTTTCCCTGTGGTATGTTTTGCTGATTTGAACATTCACTTTATTGAACATTCATGCTTTTCATCTCTACGAAAAGTTTCGGTGAAGTGTGGTTTGATTATGTGACATAGACCCATATATATAAGTATAGATATTTGGGATAGCTTCCATTATGTTACATTTATCATAATAATTTAATGCTAACACTTTAACAAGTATGTCATGAGCAATCTTTGTCAAATATATGAAAATTTGCAACACGTTTAAGGACAATTTTCAGTAACAGAAACATTTTAATCCTTGGCATCATTTTTACCTCTGGAACAGTCCCAACATCTTTTTGGTTTCTTCAAAGGTATTCTACATCAGGAGCATATAGCAGAACTCCTTATACTGGAGATCTAATTTCCCTTTATAGAAAGGTCTTACTGCACTACAGCTTCATTATGATGCATAACAGTTGGGATCATTTCCCATTTTCTGTTAATTTGTTGCTGTTATTAATATTGTTTTTGATTTATTGTTCAAGTTGTAGCTACGAAGAGTCCTGTACCAGTCCAGTCCACATACCCAGACACCTAACTAACTAACTGACTAACTAACTGACTAACCAACTAACTAACTAACTAACTAACTAACTAACTAACTAACTAACTAACTAACTAACTAACTAAGTCACACTTTTTGCAATTTGTATTTTCATGTAACTGAACTGGTTGTCACACTACTGATTAATCATCTTCCTAGAACTTCATATTTGATGCATGTACCTCATGCAGATGTTTGTATGTAGTTTTGCAACTTTCCAAGATCCTAATCAAGTCCATAGGATGCTAATATAGTTTATTTACCATTTATTTTATCTTCAAATGGGAGCTTTCCCATGGCTCTTGAATTTTTACCTTGTCTCTGTCCTATAAGTCAGGAAGTCTTCTCCAGTTTCTATAATGGGTTCATAGTTTCATAGGTGATTAATAAGCTAATGAACCCAGGGGGCCTTTTTAAGCCTAGTTATACTTCCAAAATGTATTTGACAAGTTTTGGTCCCTAGGGTTATTTTATGGGGTACATGTGGGTGGTCAATAGCAGTTGTGTTATCTTTGCTGATCCGCTTCCAGCACTTCCTTTACATTATGTTGAATTTTTAAGCATGAGCTGCATAAATGAAGTAAACAATATCCCATTTAACCTACTGGCTATCAACAGCTAAGATGGTGAGAGACAAAGTACCTGCAGTGAAGTGCTCCTGTCTAACACAACTACAAGATGAAACTCCTCACAGCTTTTGCTACAGCTTTTTCTAGAGAGATTATTTATTGTTTCAATAGCTCTCTCTATGGATTCATTAATCTGCCCTTATTTCTGCCTGCAGATCCTGGTATTTTATGACTTTGTGTCTCTGTATGTAAGACGCTGGAATCACTGGGTGTAGCCATTTCAATGATCATTGAGTATGTACCTGAATTACCAATAATGCATACATTTGGATTCCTAAGTTTTGAACTGTGGATTAGTGTCAGATATGAGAATGTTTGGTATTCCCTGTCGCAAGAGTGTAGAGATTACTGTGCTGATAAATGTTCACTCATTCTGTTAGCTTGATTATTTTAGAGCAACTTGTAATAACAATCCACACATGAGATGGCTGGCTTCTAGTGTATTAATGACATTTTCACTCATTCTCTTAACTTGATTATTTGAAAGCAACTTGGAATAATAATCCACAGATGTGAGATAGGTGGCTTTTTAAATGCAATGACTCAGTACCCTTGTGGCTCCACAGGACTGTTTTCAATGTATTCTTTTACATAACATAACACTGTAGTGTTTTATTTTGTATTTATCTGATAACTGGTTGATCATCACAGACCCATTCTAACTCAACCCAGGTGGGCGAGGTTAAAAGTGACATATTTGAACATGTTAGTGAAGCTAATCATCTAATATGTTTTTGTCATGAGGGAGGAATCTGGAGTACTCAGAGAAAATCAACACAGGTATGGAGACAACATGAAAGCTCTACTCACATAGACATTGATAAGAGATCTGAATTGAACTCCAGACCCTGGAGCTTTTAGACAGAAATCATAACCACTAAGATACTATGCTACTTGAAACCACTGCAACAATGTACCTAGTCAACATTTCAAGACAAAATGTTATCTCTCTCAGTCTTTCATTGAATGTTCATATTCTCAGCTCTGATTCATTTGTCTCCTCAACCGTTTGTTTTCTTAGTTGATTGGAAACTGATATCTTGTCAGCTTTAAAAATCATACCTTGGGCACAAGTTATTTTTCCTTGAAATAAAAATATTGACAGTTTTTTTTTACTGATGACTTTTGCTCATGACAAACTTTCATTGTAATGTCTTTCAGTAACTTCATTTCTAAGTCAGTATTGGTATATATCTGACATTATTTTATTGTTTCTTATATCTTTGGTAGCTGCAATATTACGCAAGAAGTCTCTAGTTCTTTTTCTGGCAATTATTCTTACTTACCTTGTAAAAATATTCTACATACTGTATCTGAAGTGTTGCTCTTTGGCTGGTCTACTCATCACTATCAGATCATTGTTTTGGAGTATGACATCGTCTGCAAACTTAGAGGTGACTTGTACACATACTTTTTTAAATATACTTTGCCAGGGTATGTGATCTATTTCCATCTGAAGTCTTTACCATAGACATTTCCTGGAATTTCTTACACTGATACATAATTGTTAGCGCCACCTAATCTGTTTTGTGTGATGACTTTGCTGTGGCATAGTGATAAAGTATTGACTGCTGCTCAGGTAACCTGAGATTGATTAGTGTCTCAGGCAACTGAGGAGCTGGCAGGGAAGAATGAGTGGTGAAATGATCAAAAATGACATTGGAAACCTCCAGAAACTGGTCCCAACCCAATTTGGCTTCATCAAGGTAGGTCATGCCTACTCAACCTGGTGGACTTCTTTGAAAAGGTCATCAAAGCAGTGCATGAGGACAAAATGGTTCACACTGCCTACCTTGACCTGGTCAAGGCCTTTCACACAATATACCCCTTGGCCATTGTTGACAAACTTAAGATGTTAAGTACAAACCCTTATGTCAACAGGTGGATACCCAGCTGGCTCACAGACAGGACAAAGGAAGCTAGAACTGGGGAGTCCACTTCTGCAAACAGGTCAGTCAGAAGTGGAGCCCCTCAGAGATTGGTCCTGGGGGCTGCTTCTTTTTGGCATTTACTTCTGTGAAATCAAAACCATTGTCAATGGCCTCTGGCTGACTAACTTTGCAACTGATCACAAATTAGGAGCTGTCATTGAATCACCCACCAACACAAATGTTCTCCAGGAAGAACTGGTGTCAGAACCATGGACTAAAACTAAATGCCAAGAAATGTAGAATAGTATCCTTTGGGAAGTCAACCACCCCTGGAAGCTATCATATTGACAACACACCCCTAAGAGCTGACCCAGTAGTCAAGGACTTGGGGATGCACATAGACAATAATCTACCCTTTGGCTATCACATATTTACAGTAGTGAGGAAATCATTCTGTGTTATGCAATGTATAAACAAAGGTATGGCATCTAGGTCCAAGGAAGTCATTGTTCCACTGTATTTGGCATTCATCTATCTTATCATTGAGCACAATGCCCCCTTTGGTATGTACCTAACCAGGTATAACCAACAACTGGAACATCCACAGAGCTTTCTCATTAAAAGAATAAAGGGCATAAGTAACATGTCCTATGCAGACTGCCTCAAGGCCCTATCCCTGTATTCTGTCTCCCAAATGCTGTTGAGGGGGAGATCTATGCTTGGCATACAAGCCATTGTCAGACCACACTCTGATGGACCTCCTGCATATCCACAAAACAAACAGCAGATTTACCCATTCTAGGGACTTAAACCTTCCCTGTGATATAAATAAGACCTGCTGGAGAGCCAGGTGTGTACCCCAGACACTACCCCTTCTCTGGAAAATGTGCCCCATCCATGTGAAGAAGAGTTCCTCTATAACTCAAATTAAGTGTAACTTGGATAACTGGATGAGGAACAGAGCATTCATCCCTGGTTTGGCAGCTATAAATGGTTCATCACCTAGGCCCCTGCTTGTAAATGTTTCATCTCGCCAGTCCCTGCTTACACTTATCAAGGGTACCAGAACTTGTCAGAGATTTGGAATGCATGGCTAGGCTTAAACAAGGCCCTTGTGGTCATTAGCCTAGTAAACAACTATGAACCCATAAGAGGAGAGAACTCACTTGCACAAACCTCATGGTTGACCCCCTGGCAGAATCTGGGGACACATGGGGAGGAGAGGGCAAATTGGTGGGGAACATTGGCTGAGTCACCATTCAGGTGGGACAGTACACCAGGACATCTCCACTGTACAGCCACTCACTGGACACTCAAAAGTTTGTACAGAAGGATTAGAAAGGTTAAAGCATAACAAAAATACTTCCTGGCAACAATATGATACTGCACCATGGGCCTTGATCTCCTCAGTGGTCCAGGACATGAGAGGTTAAAGTGGGTCCAGTAGACCAGATGAATAAGGAGACATTCTGATGGCAGCTGATGATCATCTCAAGGAGCCAAAAAGAACTAAAAAAAAATCATAATTGTGTACCTGTAAATGTCCTTGGTCTATATGAAACTCGTGCATTTTCTAGTAAGACCATTATTTCTAGATTAACAATTACAACAGACTCAGTTGTTCACATCATGATATTTTATTGTTGGAGCATCTGTAACTAGATTCCGGAAAACTTCAAGAACCTTTTCATGTTCATAGTTCTATTCATATGTTACATCCTGATCTAACAGTTTTATTAGGTGCATAGCTATGTTAGAAATATTATTTTTGAATTTTTGAAATATAATGAATCATTACAAGAAACACATGTGATGTAAAGTTTTCTTGTGATAAGAATTTTTCAGGTTCACTTTTAGTCCCTGTTTTGTTAGAATATAATTTATGCATTCAGACTTGTCCCTGTGATTCTAAATTTTTTCTTATTTTTCTTAAAATTTTCCTGTCTTAATCTTTTCAGTAATTTCACCTATCTGTGTTATGCTCTTTGTGCATATGACCCCACATTAGTAGATCATTAATTATGATTTCAGCACTTTCCAGTGATTCAGTTTCTTGGTCAAGAGCTTTTAGATCACTTGTGATGCTCTTAAAATACAAAATGAAGGTTCAAGAAATTTGTACATTCCTAGTGGTGTGTTAAAAATACCACATATTGGAGTTCAGTTATTCTAACTTTACACTGAAATAAAATACAGCATTTGGCATTCATGACACTTATAACTTAACTTTAAGTAATGAATAATGTATTTTAATTGCTAAATCCATTAGAAAATACAAACGTGAATCTGTTTTTTTTTAGCGCTGTAACCATACTATTTATCAATTCATAGATTCATGGTTTGCTCTTAGCAGTAGACAGTTCAGGCCATTTGAAGCCTAGCCACTGTAGTTTCACACTGGAAAACCCAAGTGCTTCATATTCTGTTGGCTCTAATTTCTTCTTAATGATACTGAAGTTTTCCATTCTATTTAGTTAATGTTCAACATTATGTTTGATTGCTATAGATGCTGCTCCAGGAGAATAAATCACTGGCACAGCATGAGAATTTATTTTTAAGTGATACAGACTTACTATGGCTGTAAACAAATCAGCACAGTCATTTAGGAAACCATTGGATATAAATGATGCGGTTCTGCATAGTATCTAAGATATCTCTGTGACTATATGATTAAACTTGAACAAATACTTTGCTTTTATACTGTGAATTCTCCTTATCATCTTAGGTTGTCACAGGCTGCAAGTATTATAGTTTATAAAATAAATTTGTAATTCTGATTTTTGTCCTTGTGTGTGTCAGGAAGGTTTGACGTGATTATGCCATCTGCTGGGAATGATATGCTAACCATGTACACTGTTTTTTTTTTTTTTTTTACAAACATGTAACATCAACTGTTTAAAAGTGTTTTAACAAGATTTTACAATTTGCACCTATCTCTAGTTTTAATTCAACATCCTGACCATTATCAACATTTATTTCCAAAAGTCTGCCTTACACTCCTGTTTCAGAGCTTCAAATGCATTTTTTAGATTTCACAGTATAAACTCCTTTAGCTTCAACAAACCATCAGACAATTTGTCTTTATGCTTTTCTTCAACAAACATGCATGTTCTTTTGAATACCCTTACTTTTCCATGTACCTTTCATAGCAAAGCTTTAGTTTCTAGCTTACACTGTTTCTACAAGCTTGGATATCTTCAGGATAATACTTTCTTGTTTATCATCAGTCCAATTACTATACCAAATTGAAGTGATGTGAATAGTCTGACCTCCATCTTTGAACTTTGGCTACCTCTCTTTTTCATCTGCTTTCCTTTTATAATACAATATGGATTTATTTCTTATTTTTGATTTCTTATTTGATCGTATTAAGTCATTCACACATTTTGTTCATCGTGTAATGCTTTCAACATACTCTCATTATTTCTGACACTACACACTACACTGTTTCAGTCTTTCACTCTAATCTTCAGGTCAGTAGTATCGGTAGAAAGTTGTGCTCCTGTAAGGAACAAATGCCTAATAAATATCATTTTTTTTCTAGGTTGACTATGATTGCAAACATTTTCTTGTAATGTTAATATTTTTGCATTTATATCCATCAAAGAATATAGATGAGTTAAATCCCATAATTGCTTTCTCCCATAGTGAAAGGTAAGAATGTTGCATGCTGAACCTCTCTGACTTTCTAGGTAATCAACTTGTAATTAAGAATCAACCTGATTTTGGATCCAAAGCTTTCAAATTTCTACAAAATTCCCTTTTTGAGGAAAAATTCCAGGAGAGTGCAACTAAGTCATATTTCCATTGAGGATTATATTATTATAGGTCAAAAAATGTATATGTTTGAAACAAAATATTTTTCTTCACTTCTTCAGAGTAATCTGTTTGGGTCAGGCAGGTATCTTTGCATATTCTCATATTCTGCTTTTTTCAGGAGGCTTAAACAATGCATAGAACACATAAACAAAGAAGTTGTTGTCTAACCTCCATGTGCATTCAAACTGAATTTTTTAGAGAAACTGTCTACCATATGACATGTAAACTACTCTATCTAGTAAAGAAGCCTTAAAGCTAGATAGTCATGTATGTATGTGGAGAGAGGAAGGGTGAGAGATTTACAGATTCTTAACATAACAACTAAGAAACAATCTACAGACATGTGGGTAATACTGAATTTACTTGTGGCTGGCATGGTTTGATCTTGAGGTTAAAACCCAAGTGATTAAACAAAGCCATCCCCAGGTAATTACATCATGATATGAAATGCAGAAATGGATCATTATTATTATAGCATGCTATTATTTAAAAAAAAAAAAACACTTTTTTAAAAACAATGGCATAGTTATGTATGGACTTTAATCTTCTTCCACATCTGATATTGTCTGAGTGATGTTGCATATGCATAAGGCACGCATGTGTTAATGCTTGCAAGTATATAATTGAAAGAATTTTAATTTCTGTGTAATTATCACTTTTTGTGATGTCTGAGGATGCAAAATGATTTTTTTGGATCCTCATGCAGCACAAAAGTAACTTCAACAATAACAATCAGTCAGTACAAGTTCCGTGACAAATAATTAAAATATCCACTCCTGATATGGAATCTTTTTTGCTGTAGTTTTTGATCAACAGACCAAACTAAAAGCACCATAGTCAATAAGTTCAGCTGTTTTAGGTATGTAATGTGAATGACTGTAAAAGAATAAATAAAATAAAAAAAATGCTCCCCAAGGAATAGCAGATGCACAGGATGAAGGCCCTTAATTGCTCATACATATGCTATTTCTTAAGATGTGTTTTTTACATTTCTGTGTGTGTGTGTCTGTGCATGTGTGTGCATGTGTGTGCATGTGTGCGTGTGTGCGTGTGTGTGCGTGTGTGCGTGTCTGTGTGTGTGTGTGTGTGTGTGTGTGTGTGTGTGTGTCTGTGTGTGACACGCAGGCCCTAGCATGTGCAGTACATCACTCAGACATTATCAGATGTGGAAGAAAATTACAGTGTGTATGCATACAACTCTGGTAAGATTTCTGTTATTGGCAACAGGGTGTCAAATGTATTCTTACCAAAAATACAGGATTTACAATGGGCACACTGATTGCTTTGACCAATTGGTGTGTTTCATTTTGAATACAAATGTGATTTAATTGTTTAATTGATAACATTTTTTCATTAAACAATAGAAAAATGCAAAAACAAGGGCATAACATATCACCTATCAACATGACACCCTTACATTTCTGTGTGCAGGTACAGAGTGAGGTATGCTAAAGACAACAATAGCTCAGAGCTTTTCTTTGGGAAAAACAGAGAGAGAGAGAGAGAGAGAGATATTCAGAGTCTTACTAACCAAGTACTCTTTATACCACTGCTCTTATGTTTGTGTGAGTGTTCATGTGTGCATATGTCTGTGTGTGTTATTATGTTCTTATCTGTGTCTATGTGCCTGTTGATGAGAGTTGCTCAAGACAACAGTCTTAACTACACATCACATATCCCCTGAAACAAACATTACCATCTCAAAGCTATATTCAGATTTGGGCAAAAGGAATGTTTTACATAAAATATAATAATCCATTTTACTTAAAAACTGCTTCCTTTAAATCTTAGTGTACAGAAAAAATATAACTCATACTTTTATAAATACAGTAAGGTGCTTGACTGTATCAAAAGGCCAAACCATACATGTCCACAGCTAGTGAGGTTTGGTTTTATTGACCTGAATGTATCCACAAAGACTTAAAAAGAAAAACCCTAGGATTTAATTAAATCCATGTCGGCATGGTGTAGAGCCTGCATGGAATGTTACCATGTCTGTGTACACGGTTTCCTCTTGGCAGCACGTCATGCATCTTAATAATGGTGCGCTGCTGAGGGAGATCCAAGGAACACAGTTAATGAATCAGTGCAGAGAGTGCATTAGTGATAACTGTGTCTGCAGAGGAGTAAGAGACTCCCTGCAATGTGCTAATGTTTTATTTTTATCTAATTTTATTTTTTAAAAAAAGCATCTTTGTGTGGTGTGGCACAGAGCACAGCAATGCTAAGTGGTGCCCACAGATAAGACAGGAGACACCAGCCAGACATCTAAAAATAGAATCCAGATGTCATTAGTTATTTATTTAAATGTGATGTTTAAGCATATCTAAGCATGTTTGCGCACTGTGGTGTGGAGCTCAGCACTGCTTATAAGTAGTTCAGTGGTATATGTAAAGGTATACTGGATTTCTTAATATCCACATCTCTAGATGGGTAGAGTCATGGCTTCATGTGCAGTAGGTTTAGGGTTTGAATACATGGAAGGGTAATTTGTATTTAATTTTAATATACAAATTTTGCAAACTAATTTAAAATATGGTTCCATTGCATTCTGCTAAGTTTTGTTGTGACCTGCTGACACTTGCTAAGCACCGCATAAACATGATAATTGTGGCCAATGTTTATGCACTGCTCAGCTCTGCATGGCTGGTTTGCATGCTGGTAAGCTCCATTAAGACTCTGTTTCTGTGAGTTTTCACAATTAGCTCAGCTGCACTGGATTGAGTGCTGTTAAGTGATGCAGCATTTTTTTAATGTTTCCCAGTGACATATAAGGGTCTGAAAACAGCCTATTAAGCCCAAATGGAGGAAATACAGCAGTATACATTGGAGTTCTTCCTCTGATGGGTGCTATGGCTGGTTTTGATGAAGGTGCATACTTTTGGGCACAGCATTGGGGCATTCTGGAGTCCAGGGTCATGGTTGGACTCCTAGTTAAAAATCATGATGACTGGCTGCTGCAGGGATGGTTTCCAGGGCTCAGAGTATAAGGTGAAAGCCTGGGACTGGCTGGCAAGAGAACTCACCAGTGTTACCAGTATCTCCCGGACAGGTGAGCAGTGTCATCACCACCAGGATGACCAGAAATGACAAAAGGAGGAGCTCTTCGACACCTGGGTCCAAGAAACTCGGGCAGGGAATGCTCCACAAGTATATAATTTTACCTCTGTTTCACCAATATCTAATCTGAATGTCTGCAAAACAGGCATGCATAATGGTGTGCATCACTCCTGACAGCTGCAGAAATGAGGGCTTGCAATGTTGAGTCGCACGCTGGGTGCCTGGCCAGGTTGCCCCATGAGTATGCTGACTGAGGATGTATTATGCTAACTGTAGTGAAATAAGAAAGAAAGGGTAAAGCATTAACTGTACAAAAGTATATACAATAAAGTCTGTAGTGCAATAAATGTGAAATTATAGTTGTATTGCAAGAAATGAATAATGCCAACCATTGTGCAATAAAAACATGAAACAATACCAGTAACTGCTTTAAAGTATATACAATAAAGTCTGTAGTGCAATAAATGTGGAATTAGAGCTGTATTGCAAGAAATAAATAATGCCAAATGTTCTGCAATAAAACATGAAACAATACATAACACCAAGGAAAATTGTATACATCAGGATTGTCTTGTAAGCATTGCAGTAGAGATGAATGCAGTCAGGCTGTAAGGTAAGGTGCTGAAGTCAAGCATAACACTTTAATAGCTGTAGAATGCAAATCTAATGGCTGCCAATTGTATTGTTTAACTCATATAGTACTGTTCAAGGCTGTCTCTAGGCCAGTATTGTTTACATAATGCTCTGTCATCCACAAATGTCAGGTAATCAAGGTATATAGGTGAGCTAACCCACTCTATGAACTGATATTGTTTGTTGACTTCACAGATATTTCAACCCACTAACAATAAATTTTGTACACCAGCATTGTTTATACTGATATATAGCATACCTACTATATGCATTATGCTTGTATTTCATGCATGTGTGTTCTACTGTCCCTGCAGTCTAGTATAACATTGTATAGTACTGGCAAGTCATATTTTGGTTCCAGGTAAGCTCTAGGTAAATATCAGTCAGTCAGAAACCAGCAGTGACTCAGTAGCTCAGTTTGTTAGATACTCTGTATATAGTACATTTTGCCACACACAGACCAGTGTTCGAATCCAGTGCTATGTAGCACTAAATATTACAGTAGCAGTCACATAATGCTCACAAATTCTCTCAAAACAGGAACTACAGGTAAATGGGTGAGGTAGCCCATATTATGAGTAGATAATTCTGTGTTTAGATTTCCCAGACTGTTAAAATAATTAACGAAAATGTGAAAAGTCAGCAATGTGCAGTCAGAAATAATATGTGTAATCTTGGTATGGCTGTATGTCTGGAGTGTCTATTAACAGCTGCTGCAGTCACTGCTATTGGGTTCTATTCCCATGCCTGTCAAACAAGGCATGACTGTTACTTAGTGTCTGTACTGTACACATAAGTCTCTCAAGTGTCACGATTTCACGTTATATAATTAATAGTGAGTAATCCACCTCTTACAGGAATACCATGGCAGTGAGTACCTAGATTGCAAAGTATCACCATTTCAGCTCACAGAACACCTTGGTAGTTATATAGGTCCACCTGATGTACACGTGTTCTGTGTAGGTGTGTATTCACAGTTATTACCGTTTGGTCCATACTATCCCATGCATATAGCTTGAGAGGTATGTACAACTACATCAGCTACAGGAGACTTGTACTCGCTGTAGACATAAAGAAAATACAGACCTATAGACTAGATAGTAGCAATGATGTCTAGGAAGTAAGCTGCAATGTTACTAATGGACTGATTTTCTCTTTCTCCCTACCCCTTATCTTCATTTATTTATTACTGTTATTCATTGGTTATGGTTTGCTATTAACATATGTTGGTACATTAACTGTTTTTTGGGGGCATGTTGTTTATTATTGTTATGTATTATAATGGATGCATATTAACATATCTTGTTAAATTTCCTATTTTGGTGGCCTTATGCCGTATCTGTTACTAGCATGCTGTTCTACTGACTGTTCTGTTATTTCTTGTTGTGTTTCACATAATATGCATTGATATGTAATTATGTTATTTCCTCTGTTCTGCCACACTATTACTAACAATGTTTTGTTAATAACTAACCCATACTTATTGCTATAACTCCATTACCACAGCATGTTGGTGTAGGCCATTTCCTGGTGATCCTCCTACCTTGCATCAACTAGCCGTGGCACCAGGTCCTAGTACGTCTGGAACCCAGGCTGGTGGTGCCCCTCTGCTGCCCCTCCACCACCTGCAGCATTGGGTGGAACTGCCTCAGGGGATGGGGCTAGGCCTCCTTCTGGGAGCAGTGGCAGAGGAGCTGCAGTCACCCAGGATCAACTGCCGGTAATGATGCACAGGATTGTTCACCGGAGCTATGAATGCCACCTGCACCAGATTGAGAGCACGCTGGCCGACCTGGTGGCCACTCTTGAGGCAGTGAAGGAGCAGTATTGACTGCCTCATGGGTGGGGATGTGAGTCACAATGATGCCATCTGGGGGCAGTGTGACTTGGATTCCACAACACCCTCCCCATCCAAGGTGTTTATCCCCCTCATGTGTCACACACTGCCCCTGTCTGCTGTCTTGTCTGTCTGCAAATGCATCCTCACCTACCCAACTTGCCTCCCCACATGTTCCTGTGTCTCTTCCCCTATATTCCACTCTCACCTTAAAAAAAAAAAAAAAAAAAAAAAGGCACCTGTCCCAAAAAAGTATCTCCCCATACATAGCTCTCCAAGTCACACACATATCCACTGGACACCCCTAATCTGGTCTAATTGGCTTGACAACACAGTTATGTTGTCCTCACCCCTCTCTCTGGGGTTTAAGAGTCCAAATTTAATGACAAATCTGTCACAATGCACAGCTGTTGCTGTACAAGATATGGATAGCTATGGTTCTTTCCTATACCCTTCCTGCACATCCCTAACTGCATTTGACTATGTTTTCCCCTGCTTACCTCAATTTCACCACTTTCTTATCACCCCCTTTTTCTTTTCTTTATATTTTGTAGCCCAGATTTGCATGGAGCGAAGAGATGTGGTGCAGCGGGCTGTGCTGCTTCACTTAGCTAAGCTTAAATAAGCTTTAATGATTAAATGTGTTTATTACATTGTTAGACATGTACAAAATAAACACCTCTACCACATTTCAAACCCAGGCCCCTCTCACCTACAGCCCACTGCATTAACCCGCCACACAGCAGCCCTGTCATTATGGCAGAACCAGGGTAAAGGTACCTAATACTGTCCGGCTGGAGAATGTGACTAAGGTATGTCTGTTATGCAACAGTTCCAATAACTGACTTCAAACAAGTGTTTCTACAGAACATACTGATTGCCACTTACAGTCATTAGGCATGTAACTGAAATAAAAACTAATTGGAAAAATTGGAGTATACCTTCGACTCTGGTGCAATAATACACCAGTAGACAGCCAAAGACATAATAATGGATGTAAGTGAGGCCTGTGATAGCAGGTATATGTGCCCTTTTATCAGCAACTTGTGGAAAGACACCTGCTAAGGCAGCAATGGCAAAGTACATGTACAACTGGGACCCTGGTACAAAAATACAGCCATATAAAGTCATGCACATACCGATGGATGTAGAGATGTTTGTCACAGCCTGTATATGTGCACATACATCTTGCAAATACAGATGCAATTGCAGTGGCTCAGTAGCACAGTCTGTTAAATGCCTTGCATGTAGTACATTATGCCACACACAGTCTTGGGTTCAAATCCAGTTTTGTGTTGCAGTACAATTACATTATTATGAAGACAGCAAGTAATGACTAAGTCATGCAATCCTAATCCACACAGTTTACTGCCAGTTAATGAACTGCTACCCAGTTTTGCAAGTCAGAGGCCTGCAGGTAGGGACACATGGCACATATCTATATAACCTAACTATATGTTGCCTACTACTCTGTTATTGGAACTGTTGCGTAACAGACATACCTTAGTCACATGCCCCAACCGGACAGTACTAGGTACCTTTACCCTGGCTCTGCTGTAATGACAGGGCTGCCACAGCTGCCACCGATACATGTACAGCTTGCTGTCCTCAAAAGTGTCCACACTCACTATATGTACACTAGGCTGCAGCTGCAGCCTGTAGCATACACAGCTGTACATAAAGGTAGCTGCTACAGACCTACCATACCTCCCAACCACCTAGAACAAGGGATCTAGACACAGCCATATGTAATGGGATGGGGCTAAGGCCCACAGACAAGGACATGTGTAATGGTTTACCCCTACAAAGATAGTTGGTTGATAGAATAACAGCTATTACATTAGCATGCATATTCTGATGGTTATGAAGTCTGTCACTCAATTGTGTCTCTTTCCTAACTGACCTCAACCCACAATGTTTGCTAGTGAACTGCTTGAACTGCAGTTGACAGTTATGTTACTTACCCTCTGTGATGCTGTACTCTCCATACCTCAGTAATTTATTATTTATTTTATTTATTTATCATTTGTTGACCGGGAAAGTCCGACTAGGTTCCACAGAGCCTGTTTTCAGTGGAGGCCCGGGGAGAAATGCTCCAGATACATGTCTTTGGAATGTGGGAGGAAACCGGAGTACCCGGAGTAAACCCACGCGAACACAGGAAGAACATGCAAACTCCACACAGAAGGCACCCCAGCCGAGAATCGAACCGGAGAACCTCTTGCTGTGAGGTGACAATGTTAACCACTGCACCACTGTGCCGCCCAAATGTAAGTGAGGCACAACTACATCAGCTACAGGAGACTTGTACTCGCTGTAGACATAATGTCCATCTTAACTGAGAAAGGAGCCCAGGTCTATATGAAGGCCTTATATATTGTACTGTGGTGACATGCCATTGGTGAATGATAGTGCAATTCAGCTCTTTTGGCCGCAGTTAGCAAATTTAAGCTACAGATTGGTGCAGAGGCAATTACCTGGTGAAGAGCAGTACCTTAAAAAGGCAAGCAGCTGCTTATGGGGAACAGGTCTGTGTGAGGCTTAACTCACACAGAGAGTGTATTTCCAAAAGATTACCAGAAGCAAATTTCAAAAAAGGAGTATCGCACTCCACCAGGTATGTAATAGATTTCTCCATATAACAAGATGCAGATGGGAGGATGGAGGCATTTGGAATAGAGATTACAACAGTAAGCCTGTCTTAGATCTAGGGTAATGACATGTCATTGATACTCTGCTGTCCTACACCTACAGGCATGCCTCTCAACTGTCCCTGATTTTCAATCACATCACAGCTCTATCTCTGTCAATCCCTTCTACAAGGGTTGGCTGTTGTAGGAAAGCTAGTGGATCACACATAATACATCATTATAATGAGTAAGGGTGTACAGTCCTGTAACGTCAAATGATGCACTGTAATTCACCTCCCTCATTCAATCACTGTCTCATATACAGTTCTAACATTTTAAAAGTGTCCCTGAATGTCCCTGATATACTCTGCCTAAGTCCCCGTTTCTATTGACATATGTCCCCTGTTTGGTTGATGGCTATACCTAACATACTTGTCAGCCTCTTACAGTATGAAAGCAGGACAAAGCCATAATTTATGAGGGGACCAAGGCCCAAACTCAGCAACAGTGTTTAAATATTTGTCTGAGAGCCACAAGTTTGTGTGAAACTGACCAAAACTATGAGGCAAACATCCCGACATTCTGCACACATCTTATAGGTTCATAGGTTCATACTAGGCTATCTGCCCTGGGGCAATTATAAGCCTAGCCCAATTCTGTATGGCTTACGCCACCCCTTGATTTGAGTATACTGTGCCCATTTTAAGGTTTAGTTTACTGTGCCTCTGTCTGATAGTGACACGGGAGTAATCCCTGGGACAAACCTACGATCCCCCATCCACTTATCGAGATTCTTCTTGAAGAGATTCAGTGAGGTGCTCTGCCTCACATGAACTGGAATTCTATTCCAGAGCGAAGGGAGCCTCTGGGTTATGAACCTGTCCCTCCAGCAAGTTCTATTTATTTCTGTGCTGAGGTTCAAGTCCCTCGAGCGTGTGGCTCTAAGGGATTTAGATTTACTGAGGTGGAGCATGTCCATTAATTCTGGATTTGACATAGCTTTGTATGTCAGGCATAGACCGCCTCGAAGTAGGCGGTATGCAACTGAGTAGAGCTGGAGTTTTTTTAACCGAGCAGCATATGGCATCTGTTTTCGACCCTTTATCCTCTTGGTGAGATACTTTTGGGGTCTTTCTAATTGCTGCAGGTGTCGGGTAAGGTACATCCCAAAAGGGGCATTGTATTCTATGATGGGCCTGATGAGGGATGAATAAAGGGGCACGATTACCTCTCTTGATCTAGATGTGAAACCCTTCGTGATGAGGTGGGCTATGTAGAAGGTCTTTCTAACCACTTTGGCAATGTGGTTTTCAAAGGAGAGATTGCTATCAACTTGGGTCCCCAGGTCCCTAATAACTTTCTCTGTACTTAATGGGTTTCCGCCTATGTGGTAATTTGTGGGCACATTGCTTTTGCCAAAGGGTATGACTATACATTTTTTGGCATTTAGCTTTAAACCATGGTGCTGGCACCAGTTATCTGTCTCTGTGAGCCCTTTTTGAAGGATGTTTGTGTCAGCTGGAGAGTTGATTATGGCACCCATTTTGCAGTCGTCTGCGAACTTGGTGAGCCATAGTCCTCCCACATTTGCCTGTACCTCGGAAAAGTATATACAAAACAAGAGTGGTCCCAGGACAGAACCCTGTGGGATGCCACTTGTGACCGGTTTTGAGTCTGACATGGCTCCAGCAACTTTCACTCTGTGAGTTCTGTCTTTGAGCCAGTTTGCGACCCATCTTGTGACATAGGGGTTTATATTTAAGCTCGATAGCTTTTCTATGATGCCAGAGTGGGGTATTGTGTCAAATGCCTTTGCAAGGTCCAGATAGGCTGTGTGGACTACCTTCCCTTCATCTATGGCTTTGGTGACTATTTCAAAGAAGTCAACAAGGTTCAAAAGGCAGGATCTGCCCTTGACAAAGCCGAACTGGGTAGGATCTAGTGTCTGTAGGTCCCCAATGTCTTTGTTTATGAGCTCCATGATGATCCTCTCCATAGCCTTGCAGACTAAGCTAGTCAGGCTTATGGGGTGATAGTTTCCAGGGTCCGTAGAGGCTACACCTTTGTGGAGTGGGACCACTGTTGCTGTACGCCATTCTGTGGGCACATATCCTGTAGTGAGGCTGAGATTGTATAGCTGTTTTATTTGAGGGTTTAGTTCCTCTTGTAGTTCATGTAGGACGCAACCTGGGGCACCATCTGGTCCCATGGAAGCAGTGTTTTTTCCTTTGGAGAGGGCAGCCTTCACCTGAGCATCTGAGATGTTTGGGAGGCAGCCCTCTGCCAGGATAGATACTTGCTCTTTTGGGGGGGGAGGGGGTGGAGAAGTTTGCACTGAACCTTGTCTGCCAGGATATTGGCGATGTCTGTGGGCTCAGTGTATTTTTTGTCGTTTAGAATCAACTCAGAACAAGTCTGGGAGTTGCATCCCAGGTTTCTAACATAACTGAAAAAAGCCTTATGATTGTCTTTGGTGTCCTATGCAATTTTTCTCTCGAAGTTGGCCTTGGAGGATTTTATGAGGGATCGTAATTTTTTGCTAGTACTGATCAGAGATGCCTTCCCTATTAGGAATTTTGCTCTATCATGTAGTAGCTTCCTCCTTCTGTTGTACAGTTTATTTATGGCAGGGGTCCACCAGACTGGACGCCTGCCTTTGGATGATTGGGTCTTGGTTTTGTTTGGGATAGCATGATCCATGCATTCCTGGAGATGTCCGTAGAATGCATTTATATAGGATTCTGCAGTTTGGGCCATAGTTTCCACTGGCCCTGGGGCCTTGAAGGATTCCACTTCGGTTTTGAGAAGTGAGAAGTTTGCTTTTGAGAAGTTTTTCACTGTGGTTTTCTGGGCTGGGGGTGGGGTCGGGATGTGGACATCCAGTGAAATTAATTTATGGTCTGATCTTACCAATGAGGGATATACTTCTGGTATGGAGCATAGAGTCCCCATGTTGGTAATGATCAGGTTTAGTATGTTGTCCCCTCTTATGGGAGTGGTGACTAGTTGTTCCATAGCATTTGAGTTTATAATTTCAAGGAATCTTTGGGCTAAGGTGCTGGGGCTTGAGTAGTGCTCCCAGTCAATGTTTGGGTAGTTGAAGTCGCCCAATATAATGGTGTTCAGAGAGATCTTCATGTTCTCCAATGTTTTCAGGAAAGCCGAGTGGGATTCCTGGCTTTGAGAGGGTGGTCTGTAGGATGCTATAAACTGAAAAGCAGTCTTGCCCACTGTTAGTTGCACATGGATGGTCTCCGATACTTCATGCAATGCCACTAACCTGGAGGTGTGGATATCCTTGATAAATATGGAAACTCCCCCTCCTTTTGTGGTGAGGTCTGGGTTTTGGGGCCGAAAAGCATGATATGAGGTATAGCCTGGTAGTGCTGGGGTGCTCTCTGGAGCCTTGAACCAGGTTTCTGTCACTGCACAGATATTGATGTTCTCCATACTGAGGAGAACTTCAAGTGCATGCATCTTGAGGTTAAGACTTCTGGCGTTTAGCAGCATTACCCTTAGTTTCTTGTTCCTTGTGCTGTCTATGGGGGTGGGTTTGACTTTTGAGCCTTGCCTAAAAAAGGCACTATCGGGGTGGCAAGAGCCTTTGCCAATATCCGAAAGCCCAGTGGTGACAGGTGCAAGCCGTCCCTAGCGAAGCAACGTGGCTTGTCGAGCATGTCATCCCAGGCTGACAGACACTGAATCCCCTTTGAATGACACCAAAATTTTAGCCAATTGTTAAATTCGATCATTTTGTCTTTGTACTGTGGCATCATTCTAGGTGAGGGTACGATGCTGCTCAAGGTCAGGGTCATACCAGCCTGGGCTACATGATCAGAGAGCTCCTCTATGTCTCTTTTCATGTAGTCCAGGGAGGTACATCTCAGGTCATTCACACAAGCATGTACTATGACTGAGTCATATTTGTATTTGCTTTGGAGTGACCTGAGTGCTTGCGTTATGTGTCGGATCCTAGCACCTGACAGGCAGCTCACCGTGACCTTCTCTTTATTCAGCCTGGTGAGCGGGATGTCAGTGTGTCTGACAATAGAGTCACCTATAACAAGAGTATCAGGTGTGTTATTCAGCCTTAAGGGCTGTGGCTGCTTGGCACACTGACTTTGTGGGTTATGTGTTGTGTGTGTTTTGTTTTGAGGTAGCGTTTGCTTGGATGTCTGCTTTGGAGGTCTCTGTTGCTTAGGTAGATTTTTATTTAGAGCCTCCGAGTATGATTTTGTGTATTTATGTGTTTGGTTCGCTGATGTGGTGGGACTATGTGATACTGGAATTGTGTTGTGTGAGGTTACCTTCTCTTCCTGACTGGTTACACCAGTTTTGAGATGAGAGAGCTTAGCCTCCAGTTTGGCTAAATAGTTGCATCTCTCACATATATTTGAAGCTGTTGGGAGGAGAGGGTTGTCCGTGTACATGAGACAGTTGTAACATTGCCTCAAAATTCCCAGATTCACCAGCTGGACTGGAGAGGAAACCATTGACTGACCTTTGGACATGCTAGAGTAATAGGGAAACTGAATTTAAGATGGACCAATAGATCTGTATAGTTGAGAGGTATGATGCTTACAGGGAACATATACTACAGCAGGTTTTTATTGTTTTCTATCATTGTGGCACACTGGTATTGCTGGACTGTCCCCATATAGATGTAATAGCACACTGTCTGGCAGTGGCCATATGACATATCAGTGGGAGTTTTCCCATAGGGGACACATCACAGTAGACTGCAGTGCTGGGTTTTGGAACATACAGCACAATCTGTTATGGCACATTGTGCTGTATGTCCCTGTGTGACATACAGCAGAATCTGTCATGGTACACTGGGACATACTCCAGTATTGCTACTATCTTGGTGGCATTCACACATGTAGAGTGGTGCCAGATTGTGGGGTATGACGTGTAAGGGAACAGTGGATAGTGCAGGCCATTATGAGTATGCTGGATCTATATATAGTGGACATCCAGGTATCGGGTCATGTAATGTGTTCTCCTTTTGTTGTCTTTTAGGAACTGTGTACCGCAGAAGACATGTCCCCTTCTCAGATGCGGAGAATGACATAATAGTAGATGGACTGAGACAGCACCATCGGATCTTGTTGTCCACTGGAAGGCATAATCGGGAGCAGTGTGCAGCATTGTGGGCAGACCTTGTGTGGGATGTCTATCAGATTGGTCAACAGGACAGGACCTGTGAGCAGGTCCGACACTGGGCCAAAGGCATGCTGAATGCTGCATGATGAAGGGCAGCTGCTGTTGCCAGGGATCATGCCACCACCAGTGAAGGGCTTGCAACAGAACAGCCACTCTCAGCCACAGAGGAATTCCTGGTGAACCTAGGAATACATGACTGCTCCCAGGCATCTATCACACCATACATTGTGGATGTGGCTTCCACAGTGCCCGCAGCAGAGGAGCATCCAGGTACGCATACTATGTTCACCAGTGTAATACTGTATCAGTCATTGTGGCAGGCTGTACATAGCTGTAGTACATGGGTGTTAGGTCTATTTGCATTGGGGGGGGAGTTAGAGTCTACAATCAGTTGTGCACAAATACTCAGAATGTAGCTACTGTACATGTGGATAGACACACATATTACCTTGACTGCTGCAATCTTTGGTGGTGCTGACAATACCTCTCCCTAACCTTTTTATAGGTCTGTCACATGTGGCCCAAGTCCATGGTACCTGGTAAGTGTGATACTGTTTTTTATGGATCATATATACTTTATGAAAGGTAAGGGCTGGCATATTGCCCTATGTACAAATACTGTGTTTAGCCAGAGTAGAATATTCGTATGCTCCATTATGGAACACTTAACTATGGTTCATAGACTGGTTAGTCGCAGGTGTGTATTTGAATGACCATCGACACATGCACTTATAGTTATGAGTGGCTACATAGCCTGGTATACATGAAGCAATTACTCCAAGATGCCTGTTTAAACACAACAGTGAGATGCTGCCTACCTGAGGCAGTGACACTAGTACTTGCATATCATTCTCAAGATAGGTGTACTGGGTTTTATGTGTAGTTCTATGACATATTATGTCATATTGCATACCTTACAGGCAGATTGTACTGGCAACTTTACCTGGATGTGGCTGAAGTGCATGTTATAAATGGCTTGACTTGTCCGTGTATGTTGGTGTGAGGTTGTCTGTTGTGCATGGGAGCAGAGATGAGAAGATGTGAGACTGGTAATGCAGTTGTGGATCCTCATTTGTATGAGTCTTTGTGGATTACCATACATAAAAGTGGAGGTATTAATGTATTGCTTTTCTGTTGTTTTTCACAGGTGACCGGGGGGGGGGGGTTGGAGTCTGTCCCCCTCACAATCTGATGTCAGTGTCTCATTGGACATTGATGATGATGGCGGCCATAGTGAGGCACAGGTAGGGTTGTCAGGGCTGAATCTGTCTCAGAGGTTGACATCCCTCTTCTGCCCCCATTGTCACTGCAAACAGTATGCTCACACATACCCAGTCCCCAAAGGCTACAGATATTGGACAGTCAGAGGGTGGACACACTGAACAGAACAATGTAGCAACTAAGGTGTCAGTAAGTGTAGACATTGGCCATAGCCAGAGAGCTGGCAAGGTCCCACACAGGCGGATTGACAGGGGTGCTCATAGGAGGACTGCTGTCCATCCACCACCTATTGCAGGTGTCACATCACGGGTCACTTGGCACATGTTTTGAGCTGTCATAAAGGCACAGGCATGTTCTAAGTGCAACACCAGACAGATGCTTAGGGTTATGGATGCAGCACAGTCTGACATCCGTGACTGCCTCCACCACATTGGGGACACCCTGGATCAGTTCACTGTTGCAGTGGACATATGGTTGGCTGAAACAGTGTCTGTCTTGGACTGCACATTGTCTGTGCTGGAACATCTGGTTGGAGTTGGGCATTGGACATGTGGACATAGGTCAGAACACCATCTGCTCAGAGTCCATGTGGCCATGCACAGTAATGCTCCCACAGTGGCAGTACCTCCAGCGTTACAGTGAGAAGTGTGCTGTCCACACCACAATGTGGCAGGCCATGGGCATGTGGTCCTGGGTGATCCCATGGTCTCATGGGGGACACAGCTCCAGAATTTTGGAGTCACCATCAGGTACTAGCACCTCATCTGACCTTGAGCATGATGGTGCCAGTGGTACTCCTGGCAGAACCAGTACCGATGTTCATGGCCAGAGATGGTGAACTGTCCAGTCTACAATGTATGGTCCACAGCTCTCCAACATACACACTTGCAGGGCTAGCACTGGGCTTGAGTGTGTACACGCACACACTCAAACACCAATGTCACATGAAGGTCACCTACAGACACACACTGCACCTCTCCATGGCACATCTAACCCGCACACCTCCTGACTTACACACATGCTATCAACTGTTTGACACAGCCTGGACTGCTGGCACCCCCACTCCACACCCTGTGCATGTGATGATACCTGTACCACATCCCTATCATCTATGCCATTGATACAGGGAAATGAAGGCATGTGTCTGATGCACAGGGTGTCTATGTCATTTGACATGTACTTGTGTAGTGTAGTATTGTTTTGCCTTGCTACTTGTGGGCCACAACAGGTACTGTATGCTGGCATGTGTCTTGACTACATATCACACTTTGTGTATCTTTGCTGCATGATGTTGGACTGGCAGTAGTGTTACAGAATGACAGTTGTGTCACGGACCTGTGTATGTTTCTGTTTCAGGAGTCTGAGGGGATGTACTGTGGACACATGATGGCAATACAGCGGCACAGGATGGGATGGCAACACAGCAGAAATATGATGTCAGCAAGGTATGGCAGTATAAAAACAATACACTGAAAGCAACAGAGCATGACCAAATGAACTAAATTAGTTTAAACAATTTTAATCAGTGATTTCCTCAAACAGATTTCATCAGAAATACAAATGCATCTTACTATGCATATATAAATACTAAAACCAATAGCAATTTACTAGCTTAAATAACTAATTCCTGAGGATAACCTCTATTCAAAAATAACTCAGTAATGAAACCAATTTCATTATAAAAATCTGAGTCATCGCTGACCATATGAGATGCTCTTTATATTGACAATACAGCAGCACAGGATGGGATAGCAGCACAGCAGAAATATGACATCAGCAAGGTATGGCAGTATATGTACATGGTTCCCTAGATGCATATCTGTAGAACAGTCTGCCAGGAACAATGGGGGCAGTCAGAGTATTCATGCATTCATACTTTATAATAAAGTCTGCTACCCTTCCTACATGCCACCTGGGTTATCTGAACTTACAAATCTACAAATCTAGAAGGTGTGATGGAGTTGACACGTCTACAAATATCCTGTGTCTGGGTCAGACAGGTGGCAGACATCAGTAATGATTATGTATAGGAGGACAATTTAGGGCCAGCAGCTAGTCACAGGGCCAAAAGGTGTGGTGATGGAGTTGACATGTCTACAAATATCCTGTGTCCAGGTCAGACAGGTGGCAGACATCAGTTCTGATTATGTATAGTAGGGCAATTTAGGGCCAGCAGCTAGTCTCAGGGCCAAAAAGTGCATAACCACTGGATGGTGATAGCCCATAAGGGCATGTCTACAGTGCTGCACACAGATATATTTACACACACACACACACACACACACACACACACACACACACACACACACACACACACACACACACACACACACACACACAAACACACTTGGCTGACATTAGGTTAGAACCCCTGCTTATCTACTATTACATACTACAGCTTCCAGTATTTATTGCATGCGCCACAGAGTTCATCTGATATTAGACTGTCAGCCAGCACTCTTAAGGTGGATGACATCAGCAAGCCTTGTAGAGGAGGGCAATGTAGAGACCAACAGCTAGTCACAGGGCCATAAAATGCATAACCATTGCATGGGGTTAGCCCATATGACTTTGTTTGTAGTGCTGTATGGGGATATATTTACACACAGAGTTTGCTGATGAGAGATTAAAACCTCCACTTATCTACTATTACACACAGTAACTCGCATTACTTATTGCATGTGCCACGGGTTACATCTGCTGTATATGTGATTGCAGGCAAAGTACTTGTGGAGTACACAAAGTAGCCTTGTGTTAGACAGCATGTGTAGCCTGCTGAGTGATATTACTTGGTACTGTTATTGTTTCTAGTGTCCTAGGGGTAGGATACCTGTCACTATCCCTGCTATGTGTGTACAGTTAGCAGTATGGCCCTATGTGCCTGATTGCAGTTAGATAGGCAAACGTGTCCAGGGACAATATGGCCTGTCCAAGGCATGCATTGAACCATAGTACAGTACAACACCTGCTCACCTGTGTCTGTCTACAAGGTAGCATTCCACAGGCACAGAGGTCTGTGGGTGTGTGGATTATGTACTGTCACGGCCTTGGTTTGGCTCCTTTGGGCAACTGTTTTGATGTGTGAGTGCAGATAACCTCAGCATTCTGAGGGTATATGGGGAAATCCATACATCACCACACACATACACACACGCACACACACACACACACGCACACACACACACACACACACACACACACACACACACACACATCTATATATCTATTTATATATATATATATATATATATATATATATATATATATATATATATATATATACATATATATATATATATATATATATAAATGTGTATAACAGGGATGTCTCTATAAATGTTACTGTGTGTGTATGTTATCTATATGAGTTATGTAGATATATGTGGAGATTCTATATATCACTGTAATATATATATATATATATATATATATATATATATACATATATATATATATATATATATACATATATATATATATATATATATATATATATATATATATATATATATATATAGATATAGATATATCGGTATTATATGTATATGGGGTACATACTGATAGATACACTAAGCATGTGGGAGGGGGATAGGGTTAGCCAGATATGTATAGGTAGCTGTCTGTATGTACAGACGTATTTTCACATAGCAAGTCTTTGTGAGAAAGGGGCAACAGAACTGCACTCAAGTTAGCTAAGTGTAGGAGCATGCCCAGTGGGACTGTCAGTACTGACAAGGTGACTGCAGACCAGAGCTACCTGCACTGCAGGCTGGGATTTTGTGTGCTACAGATATTGACAACTGCATCTGTTTTCACAGTACAGCACTTCCCTGACATTGTCCACGGCATTCCCCCGCTATGTGCTGTAATTAATATGTGACTGTGGAACATAATGTAACACCACATATAGGGTGACAGTCTGCATACCTCTCACTGTACATGTTTTTGCAGAATGTCCAGCATTTTTGCCCCAAACATCTGGTCTGATCCTCATATATTTGTGGTGTTCTGGAAAGTATTGTATAATGCAATGAGTGAATAGTACTAACTACAGACAAGCATTTGAGTGCTGGACTTTATATCCTTCAGATATTCTGTACCGATGCAACCCACTTTTATACTAGTCACCTTCTACGTTAATTAGAGCATCTGAATGTCAGTCTTTAGTTTTGGCCCTTTGCCTCCCAGTCTCTCTGGCTTTGTCCAGCTTTCATGCAGTAACAGATTGAGGGATATGGCAGTCTGTGGGAACACCACCATATGACTACCTCACATGCAAAAGATGTGGATAGAGCCAGATTCAAACAATCAACACAATCACCCATACTAATGTCCCTAGCCCACTGAGCCACACAGGCTGCCAGACAGGGATGTGTCATTCATCATACAATCAACAGCATACAGACATATACTGTCACCCCTGCATTATGTGAGACAAAGAACGTGTGGCCAGGTTCTGTGTCACAGCCATGGAATTGGCTGGTCTGCTGATATATAATTTCAGATTTACTGTTACAGCAGTTGTATGGATACACTGATGTGTTGGGGGTATGGGACAACCAGCCCATGCTCTGCTGGCATAGACAGTTGTACAACTGTTGTGTGACCCCACTGTTTGCCATCTCCATTGAATAATATAGTGAATTTTTCAGCCATGTGGCCTAGTGCATATTATGGAGCACATATTATTGGTCGGAGTACCCTGCTGTTCTAAATTGCTGTTAGATCTCTCCAAGTAGCCCAGTAGCCCATTATATTCCCTTGCATACATGTGGCAGGTTCATACATATGATACCATATTCTAGTACCCCTTAAAAGTGGTGATTAGGTGAGTAAATTACTTTGCAAATACAATTGACAGACCTGTAGTTTGGGGCTGACTCTGTCTGATGCATGCAGTACACAGCCAATACATGGTTACAAACAGGTTGTACGGGCTGGCTGGCATCATTTTTACTAATATGTATGTGAGTCGGAGTAAGGTTTCAGTCCCTAGGGCCCTAGGTTGTCAGTGCATGTACTATATGTTGCCTCTTGGCCAAGGCCAGGGCATACTGGGCACACCTACATCAACCTACAGGGATAACCTCAGGGGTATCCTCCTCATAGTCCCCTGTGGGTGTGGCTGTGGTGACCTAGGCACTGGTGGGGGGCTGTGTATCCCTTCCCTTTGCTGATCTTGATACAGCTGTTTCCACAGGATCACACTGTGTAGCATGGCACATACTGTGAACAAATGTGCACAAGTGGCTGGAGAGTACTGCAGGGCTCCACCAAATATATTGAGGCACAGGAACCATATCTTCAACAGCCCAAACACACTCTATATGATGTTCCTAGTTTGTGTGTGTGCCTCATTATGGCAGCCTTTTGTGGGTGTGAGTGCATTTCTGATGGGTGTCATCATCCACGGCACCAGTCCATAGCCAACATCCCCAAGAAAATGGCTGTCTGGGATGACCCTCTAGCAAACATCTGGTACAGCTGTGATGTGTGCCAGATATGGGAGTTGTGATAACTGCCAGAGTTGCCAGCACACACATTCATGATAATGCCCTGCTCATTGCACATGACCTGGCAGTTGATGAAGTGATACCCCTTACGATTGATGTAGATTCTGCCCTCCTCACCAGGTGGTGCTTTGATGTGTAAATGAGTGCAATCTATGGCACCCAGTACCTCAAGGTAGTGCACTACATAGTAGAAGTGTTGCATACTGCTGGCCCTCACCTCAGGGATGAGGGGAACATAAATGTGCTCACTGGCATGTGGTAGCATGGCATCCATGAACTGGTGGAGTATCCTGGATGCTGATGCCTGTGAGACCCCCATCATGTCCCCAGTTTGTCTTTGGAAAGTACCTGTAACTAGTATCCTAAGAGTTACACATGACTTTGTTTCCACTGGGATGGGTTCCCCTCTGTTGGCTCTGGGTCTGAGATGAGGTTGGCAGAGCTCTGTGAGTTCTTGTAGTATGTTCCTGTCCACCCTGTAGCATTCTACAACCTCCAGCTCATGTAGCACCTGGAAGGTTACCCTGGGCCTGAACACTCTTCTCCTTCTCCCTATAGGCTTATGGCCAGCAGCAGCAGCAGCAACATTGACCTCAGCATCTAGCACATACAAATGTAGCAGACTTGCAGCAGCCCCTAGCATTCCTTCAGTTAAAACTTCCAAGTCTGTACTTCACTGGTGCAGAGTATGGGGATGAAATCAGATTGTAGGGTGTATGCAGCCTTTATAGTGCTCTGCTGTAGGTGCAGCCTTTGTGATTGGCTACCTATGATGCATTCCACCTGCGAAGTACATCGTTAAGGGCTGTTAATGGCCCTAGTTTAAGTGAAACAGGGGTTATCAGTACTTAATATATCATTGCTTTTCTCAGCCAATTTTTTTTTTTTGGAAAGCCTTCCTCTCTCAGCACTGCAGCGTGCCGCACAAACACGTGCCATGAAGGTAAACAGTGCTCATCACTCAGTGTACACACCCCCATGAAAGGTGACACTCAGCACGGCAGTGCACCATACAAACACACTCAAACATGATAAACACTTGCCCCGAAGGTAAACAAAGCTAAGCAGACACTTTACACACACCCATGCTCAGCAGAGCACCACACCATGCAAACAGGTGTTGCTGAGGTCCAATGACCTTACAAATCCTCAGACACACTCCCCTTTGATGTCAGCTACCTCTTCTGTGGACACCAAAATGGTTCTATGTCTACACGGATGGGATCTGTAGACAAGGATACCCATTTGTGCTATTAAGTAACCTCAGCTCATTTGCACAGGGATCCGTGGACACAACCTGGAAACAACATGGTTCCAGGCCCTGCCTCCTTAGCAACAGAACCATTCCACCATTTTAGATAATCCATGCAGGGTCCTATAATACATTATTGTCACATACTAATAACTGATTTTTACACATTTTTTATATTTTCTTTTCATAAAAGCATGTTTGCGCACTGCGGTGCACTGCACAAACATACCCAGATCATTAAAAAAAATAATGTTATTTTACATTATTTTTCATACAGTTTTGGACACACACTAGATGATTTGGCACATATCTGTGTCTGCTATGCTATTTCTGTCCATCTCACTACACATTTACAGCCCCTGTTGTCTGTTTAAAATCCTGTACATGGAATTTTTCCATGTATGCTATGGACATCAACATGGGGTCCACAGGACTGCCTATCTGCTTCCTGGATTGCTCTACCTCTCTCATTTGCATGCAATTCACCTGCTTATCAGGTGATTTGCTTGCCATAGATACTTCCATGTAGGCACATGTGTGCTGCCAAGCTCTGTTTACTGGATCGCAAACCTGCTTACTTTCATGTAAGCAGTGTGCCACTATGCCTACATGGAAAAAAAAGTCTGTGTAGGCTTTATTTAATTCCCCCCAAAGTAGAAACTCTTGGACATTCAGAAGCCATATAGCTGAAACACTAGATGTCTTTAAGGGGTCATTTGTGTATATCCCATGGGCCTATATCACAGGAGGTTTAAGGTATCACACAGTGAAAGCTCAAGCTTGGCTAGGTTTTTCTTGTAGTTCTTAGTAATTGTGTAATCATTTTGTCATGTCTATGGAATTGAAAGGCTCTCCGTCTTCAGGCTTATTTAACACATCTCTCATTGGAGTGCGGTAGTATATCCATAATACTTATCTTTTCATGCCTTGTTGCCACATCAAAAATGGATCAAAAAGTAATAATCTCTTATTGGTCAATACCATCTTCAAGCCATGTTCTTATTGGAAAAAAACTCCCCTTGATGAGCTACTGCTATACCCCCAAGCCCAATCAATATTTCTTTGTTAGCAAGCCGAGTAAAACTGCTGTTAATCCTTCTGTCATTGGCAGTTCCACATGACAGCTACTTCTCTTTGAATTACAGTTCTGGTTTCATTAAAATGGCAAAAGTTGGTAAGGAGTTGAACAGTAAGCATCTGTTCCACATATTATTTCTGATTTGCTTATTTTGTTGTAAACCATAACTAGCTTTAAATAACTGACCATGTTTCAGCTCTTAAGTGATATTCCATCTCACTCTATATATTCCCTGTCTCCTAAGAGCAAATCCTTTTTACTCTGCAGGAGGTGACAGGATATAAATTATGGGGAAGAACTAATTTATACCCCTTAATATTTTTTGCGTGAATTATTTTGCAATTCCCTTTGCAGAATATTGAGCCTGTAAGATACTTGTAACAAATCCATTAAGACAGCTGGCACCTCTCTTGTATATTTCTCTAAATACCATCTACTTAGCATATCATCCTCAACCTTTCTTGTGAAATACTGTAACACTTCATGAACTTTTTTCATTTGCCTTCCTGCTCTTCGTGTAATTGTTTTTCTTAAGAACTTTACAACTTTAGCCTATCATTGGATAGATCTTTAACTAAAAAAAGAAAAAAAAAAAGAGGAAGCAATGCAGTCAAACTGTTGTCAGCTAAATGCAGTGCACATAGCAATGACTGAATGATAGGAAACAATCTTGCCTGCTGTTGAGGGAAATAGAATGTTAAAAAGATGCATGACTGTATCTTGGCAGTTTCATGCTGATATTCCTGTGAATAACAACAGTAACATGTAATCTGTGACTTCTAATTGCATTTCCCACAAGCCCATGTCCCATGGCCACTATTAACATGATAATTTATCATGCCATTTTCTGGCTCTTCAAGATGGATAGCTGTCTGCTGGGGAGACTTACTTCAGATGCATAGAGAAATAAGTAGGTACAGAATAGTACTTGCTCACAGGAACATCTGCAGGAATTAAGATCCTTAAACAGAAAGTAACGTTATTCATGAGGGCAAAAAATATTCTTTCCTTGCACTGCATGTTGTGGCAGTTAATTAAATGTATAAGGATACATCATTTGCTGCTGTTTTTTTTTTTTATAGATTGTGATACTTAAGGTTTTGTTCTTTGCTAAGGTGTCTTATATGTTAATTTTCCATTTTATCCATATTATATTTTACACCTATGGATTAAGTCTTCACTCCAATCACACGCTAGAAAGTGCAGTTATATCGCTAAACTGACCCATGGTGTCAATAGATGACTGTGTGTGCAGTGAAAGTCATAGGTTCATAGTGGTGATTGACATATTTACAACCTACTACTTATCTTCAAGAAGCTTGATTGTCTTAACCTTATGTTACTATTCTCAACTTTACACACACACACACACACACACACACACACACACACACACACACACACACACACACACACACACACACACACACACACACACACACACACACACACACACACACACACTTTTATTTTGAAGGATTTTAATGTTAGTGGTTTACATTTCCTGATAGTAAGGTGATATACAGTGAAATGAATCTTATTCCATAAGCCTGAGATGCTTTGTGCAATACAGCTATCAACTGTTTTAAACAAGTGAGCATCTCATGCCTTCTTATGCACCAGTGTGTGCTCTTATCTGACAAAAAAAAACACACCTGATTGCATATATAATATTGATAAGGGAATGCATCTCATTTACTTTGGCTTCATGTGCCTTAATATACTTTTAGTACTGTAATCTATACCACTTGTGAATTGCTTAAGGACTGTCTGTAAATCTCATCTGCATTGCATGATTCATACACAATATACACCAGCAGTATGCCTTTTGCAAAATGTTCACGTATCCCATTCTGTTTTGTTTTCAGTGAACCTACATCTCAAATTATAATTTTAAGTAATGCTACTTAAAGTATTTTCTTTGTGACTATCATATTGCATTCATTTATTGCTACGTCGTTTTCTTCATGTTCATACTTTGCACCTACCTGCATCACTTTTAACATTTTATATCTCCTTAACATATCTGTGATTTGCCATCTGTGAATGGGTGTGCCTTCTTTGAAGGTTGGGCATTGGGCTGGTACCTCGGCACCGTAAAAATCCACTGCCAATCATTAGCGGACCGTAGTTCCGCTGTGGTGACCCCTAACTGGGAAAAGCCGAAAGACATTAGTTTTAGTAGTAAATGCCAGTGTAGTGTCAGAAACAGGAATGGGTGTTTACATTTAAAAAAGTCCCCCACTGACAGAAGTAGATTTCTCAGGTATCAGCTGCAGGTGGGACTATGGTTGATGAGGTAAAGCATGTCTAGGTATAGGCTGGTCATTCTTGCTCATGAGCCATTTTCCTGACTTGCAGTGCAAAACTACATGATTTACAGACAATCAGATTCCAGGGATATCTCATTCTCTGAAAATGTATCATAAAACATATGCAGCTACTCAACACTGCTTTTTTTGGCTATCATTTTATTTATTTATTTATATTTTTTTACTGTAATAGTATACTGACCATAAATGACCATTTGCAGGTACAGCATTGATGAAATATTTTCCAATGAAGATACAATATACAGGTAGTAGTAAACAATATAACAACAGTGAATTGGTGAAAACATATACAGAAAAGATAAACTATAGAAACACAGGTAAACAATTATGGTAGTAAACAATTATGATTAAGTAATGTACTTCTTTACAGATAAAACTTCCATCAGATTGACAATGCTAGGTGATGAAAAAAATATGACGGTCAAAGAAGCAAGTATGGGAGAACAGAAAAGATTTCAAATGGTGGCATGACTTCAAAACATGCCATAGCAAAGGCATTATTACTGCTGAAAAATTAGTAATTAGTAAATTGTTTATTTTCTTGGTGGTATAGGTTCTATTTACATTCCATGTGATATGCATGAACCTAGTACAGATACTATTATTTTTAAACAACAGAATTTTAAAATGAATCATAAAAGAGGATAGTAGCAGTTAACACTTTTTCAAATGAACACGATGCTAGTACATGTCATTATATTGTATGAGCACCATATCCTGGTAGTTTACTATCATACCAGTGAAGTAATCTGATGCTACATTTTATCATATAATCAGTCATTGCACAGAATTAAACATATGTTAATACTTCCATGGCCTGCTATAGACAGGGATACCAACCTTCAGAAATATTTCATGGCCTCTGTCAGATTTGCAAACAGCAATTTTTACAGAGAATTTGATGACAATTTAAAAATGCTACACACATTTTAAAATTTTCCTATCATTGTTTGTAACATGAAATCAATGTGCTCATTTTCTTGAATTTACTTTACTTCCCCATGACCTGCAACTTATCAGGTTTGTGGGGACATGTCTGAAAACCACTTCTGTCCCATTATGGGTATGGTATATTCATGTCTACCATTAAAACGTTTCACTACTTATTATGTGCAGAAATGTTAACAGCTAGATTATATTGCTATGTGAGATACCATGTAGTCTATGAATGCCTGTCACTGCTGTGTATGTCCCAGGTATATTAAAGTTCATGGCCATATTATCAGTCATGATATGGAACTCAACAAAAGTTAAACATTCCACTATCCAGAGGATAGCAAAATCTGATAACCTTTACTGTTGCCAAAAGTTCTATGACTACAAAAGATTTCTAAAAAACAAAGGTATCTAACTGTATTTAATGAGATTTTGACACACAAAAAGTGAAATCCTTTTACTTTCAATATCCAACTAGTCCAGCTACATCACATAGAAACATAAAGAGAACTCATGAGAAAACCCCCAAAACTACAGTCTGTTAAAAAGGAAAACTAAAACCAAGAAGTAAGGTGACATTGTATTGCACAGTTTAGATAGTGTTAACTTGGTCTAGCCTCAGAATGCAGCAAACTAATAAAAAGATTTATGTCTTCATGTAATATACACACCTGCAGATACTGTTCTTTGTGAATTTTGCTTTACAACTGTAGAGAACTGTGTGGCTTGTGTATTTCATGCCCATCAGATGCATGTGAATATTTGTGTCATATAGGAGAGCTTCTGTGACTGGTATTGAACTGAAATACTATATTTGGTGGAAAAAATGCAATGGACAATTTTAGATACTTACCATTAATTATAAAGAATGTGATACAGCTTTGGCTGCAGAAAGATATGTACAGTGTTTCCTATGTACTTTGAACTGAGAAGAGAAACATACACTCCTCAGTGACCAAGAAAGAAAACTGACATGCCAGTCTTATTCTTCCCTGTGTGTATGTTAGGCATTTTTAGTCAAGGATTTCGCCTTTTAATGAAAGAAATAGTTTGGAAAAGCCCTGTTATAATATAAACCATGCGGACTGTATGTTTGAGAGTTTGCAAACTCTAATCCCTTGTGACCCTAAAGTAATTCTGCTGTGTGTACCACCACTTGTATCTGTCTGCATGTCAGCTACAGTTGTCTTGAGAGGTACATACCAAACAGGGAGTTATATTCTATAATGGGTCTAATGAGGGATGAGTAGAGTGGGAGAATGACCTCCTTTTTTCTGGATGAAAATGAGGTCAAAAGTTATCTTTTAATTAAAAATATAATGACATTCAAAGTAAGATGATGTTTGATTTTGCTACCGCACTTGCAGAAATTAACAAAGAATTCAGGTTCACCATCCATTAAATGCTTTCCTATACCATCACATCAGGGTGGTTACTTGATGCCATGACACTGACAGAAACTGCAGCATCTTGTGGATAATAACAGTGCCACACCAGGGCTAATAAAATGAACAGTGGACACCAAGCAGACATTCATCCCACAAAACAAACTGCAATATTCTGTGCAGCAGAGTGCATAACAAGGATGAGTTTGCGCAAAAGTACAAAGAAATACACCACTCATTTGGCTTTCTTTTCTTGTTCCTTCTGTTATTATATACCATGTTCCAGGCTGTTTATTGTATACACACAAGATTCATGAATCTTCATGTCTGTAGGGGATAATAAAGCAATGCAAATGCAGGCAGAAGGAACACATCAGCTATATTTTAATGTGCAAAAATATTCACTGAAAGTCCCTGACAGTATAATTCCTAGTATAATCCAGGCTTTCTACATACGTCAATTTCACTAAAGTGAGCGACTCAGAGCAACTGGACTGTGGTGTTGCTCACCATCTGTAGCACTGTAAAAGTCCACTAAGTCCAGTTTCTGTTTTTTTTTTTAATGGATACTTTGTGTTAATAAGTTCTGCTTTTTGATTTGTTTTTTCACAGACTGTTTATGACTTTATAGAATGTTGGCAACAGTGGATATATGTTAGCAAGAGTTCAGAAAAGCACCTAAGGACATTGTAGTTTTCTTTGAACTATTGTTTTGCTCTTGGTCTCGCACACAGAAAGAGCATCATTACAGTAGGATATACTCAGGAAAACTGCAATAAAATTCTATGCCTTGAATATCTGTTCAAGCAAGTGTGCGGGTTATGCATAACATAAAGTTCTGCAATGAATTCAGCTTTTTGTTTGTATTTTAAGGACCATGCTTAATACATGTGAAGTGAAAGCATGATAGCACAGAATGAGCAAAAGCAAAACCGTTTAACATGAGTATATGGCTAGGCATCTTATATTCCTGATGATCACTTGCTTACTATCGTTGCTCTGTTCCTTCGTTTGTAGAATTAAATAATGCATGTCAAGACAGATGGAAATACTTGATACTGGAAGTGTAGCCTTCAATTCTGCATTGTAAAAACCGTGAAACCCACATATAGTTGTCCTGAAGACAGTAAAGTTCCTTTCAGAAGGAAAAAGAAAAACAAGAAAGCTTTCTGCTTGTGCAGATTAATTCAGGCAGTTTTCTAGCGAAGTTTTAATCAAAGGTAGCATTGATGCCTGGATGAGTCACCCTGCCCACATCTGGCCGTTTGAATTTCTTGTATATTTCCATCTGCCTCCTCCTTTAACAGCAACCATGTCTGGAGTTTATCCATATTATCACCACTTTCCTTTCACTGGGTTTTGTCTTTTCATAAGGAAAGACAGCCCTGTTATTTAGACAGGGCATTGTGTATAACTGAAGCAGTGTGAGTGAAATTTGCTTAAAGATTTTAGAAAGTTATTCCTAAACACAGTAGGCCAGTACCTACAGCTGTTACTCCGCTGCTAATTTAGCCACTAGAATCTGCTATTTGTCACTTTTCCTCCACAGGTCTTATGTGTTTCTTTTTTCCTGGGTGGTCATAGAAGATGTAGATTCTTAATACCTATTAAGGCTGTGCTGCTGTCAGCAAATGCACACTGATTTATTTCACAGAATCTGCAGAAATTCTACCTTATTTAGGGAAGGTTGCCCATCTTCCATCTTCCAGATTTTGGATGACATGCCTAAGAAAAAGAGCAGATGATTCTGCTATTGATGTAATTAAAAAAAAAAAAACAAACAAACAAGGGATTATGGACAAGGGCAAAAGATGCTTGAATCAAAGTAAATAGTTTTTATGTCAGCACTTTATTGGAATACTAAAAGTGCTTTGCTTTCAAAATCGACACTTTCTGTTTTGTGGCAGTTCATCCACCTCCATTCAGTTAAAATGGATTATCAATGGAACTTTTAAGTTCATAATTTGATAACTATTATGCAAAAATATATATATTCCCCTGTGGCCTGTTATTTGCACCAGATATGCAGAAATGTGTACCCAAAATTAATTAAGTGGAATTTAGTGAACTGTTATAAATATTACAGTTCTTTTTTAAGGCCCGTTCATGCTATGAAAACTGTGGTTACACTACACTAATGAATCAATGCTTATCTAACACTTATTGTGGAAGGTGCAATAGCCACTCTACGTGATATAAACATGAAATTATCCCACATCTGCTTCTGGTGTAGATGTGCCAGGAGTTTGCATACCCTTTTCCCTTGTTCTAGCTATCAATTACACCACTAGAACAGACCCAATGAATGCCAATATGTTAGCTTCACAATTTAGCAATGCATAGTAATTATTCCTGAGAATGGGCAGGATTTGACCCTGAGACTGGGAATTCTATATAAATCTCAGCAACTCAGGATGTATGACCAATATCCTAGGGTCACTGAGT
Organism: Protopterus annectens; assembly: GCF_019279795.1. Lineage (NCBI taxonomy): Eukaryota > Metazoa > Chordata > Ceratodontiformes > Protopteridae > Protopterus > Protopterus annectens. Next base: position 1,697,615,187 of record NC_056731.1, read on the forward strand.
CCAAAGTTCAGTACTTCATGTTTTCACAACTCTTTGCTGCCAGCATTAATTTCTCTATGTTTTGTAGTTGAAATTTCTATATTAATCATGCTGGCCATGTAAAAGGATAAAGCCTTGACTATGGTCCAGGCAACCTGGCTTCATTTAGTGGCTTGGGCACTAGAAAGCACAACCAGCAGGAGGAGCTTAGGCTACTACTTCCAACAAGATCACTGCTGGGGGGCAGGGGAGATGTCAAAAACATGGGGGTTTGGTTAATGGAAAGATATAGGCATGGTCATTCGAGCCAGTGATAGTAGACCTTATCAACCATATGAAGGTGGGTGGATAAACTGATAGAAGGACAACAGTGGTCCCTACTGTGAAGTAGATGCCCACATCACCACCCAAGGGGAGGGATTAGGACCTTGCATACAAAATAGCTTTCATTGTTGGGATGTGGATGCCATAGGCAGCACTATACTCCTCAAAATTTATCTAGGTGACAGCCCCTCCAGATAGATCTTGCCCAGAGGATCTAAAGGAAAATCTCTCACAACACAGGGAGTAAATGAACTTCAGTCAGATACAGGGTGGTTCAAAGATCAGCAGGTAGAGGAGGCGAAACCACCTTGGAAAAAAGAACTCTGTGTTGGTGGTGTCCATAGTTAATAAACCAAAAGTAGTATCTACATATTTGAACGATGTGTGTGACATTTTTCTTGTATGAGTACTTGACCCCTGTACTTGCCTCACAAGTTCTATCCTTTATGATGCCACCCAAACCCCCAACTATGAAGGAACTACTTAGGACGAGCTTATTCAGAAACTTCCAGACTGTGACAATACCACTGTATATTCTAGTACTGTACTATGTTAGCAGGGGGAGTCCTTACACCAAACTGCAGACTGATAAAAAATGGGCTAATAAAAATTCTAAAATTTGATCAAATACAAATAACATACATAAAGCTTAAACAAACAGAACAATAAAATCATTAATGTTTTACATGATATGCAATATGCCTGAGATAGTAAAATAAAAGGTAGATAATAAAATAGCAATAATAAAAATAAAGATTATAGTTCAGTTAAGGTTCTGAACTATAATTTTTATTTTTATTATTGCCATATCTTTAAGTCGCTTTAGTGAGGAGGTGGCAAGGAATGTTTAGGGCATGAACCTTGAACAGTTGGAGTCATGGTTTTATGTACTACATGACAATAGCTTTAGACAAGGATACATCACAGGCTCTGCCACTTTTGGTATATTTCCTCACTATCTCTGAAGCACAGCAGTTGTGTGCTGATAATGCTTCATTGTGGTATGATCAGTGATTAGGTAAGAGGAAGGCTGTCAATAAATCCTTGTGGTGGGAGGTAAGGCATGCAAATATTTGGTTGGCAACTCTTTTGGATAGTGCAGGATTTCAAGGCTGGTCTAGTGGAGAGTCAGGTGGGAAGCTAGGGATGTGCTGGGACTTTAATTGGGGCAGGTGTTCATGGCCAGTATGCTGGTTTTCTCATGTCTTCTCTGCCTGTGAGAGATCTCATGCAGCAACAAAACACTGGTGTAAGTATGGGGGGGGGGGGTTGGCTAGGTGATGGTTGGGCATCAGGATAGTTATGGACATATAGCCAGTATTCAGAATAATTTTTGGGGCAGGGGTAATTTTCAGCAGGCTAAGGGAATCTTTTCTCCTTATGTGGAGTGGCAGGGAATCAGACATTTCCATTTGCCCATTAGCTTTAGCTGCATTACTGCATTACTTGAAGATTTTCCTGAGGTGGAGTTAGCAGTGGAACTTATAAATGGTTTCCAATCTGGTTTTGCAATAAAGTGTAGGTGTAGTGATTTTTTTGTGTCAAAATTTGTGATAATTTAAGGGGAAAGAAGATGTTGCACAGAGGTTAATAGATAAAGAGGTAGAGGTGGGAAGAGTTTTGGGCTTGCTTGAGGAGCTGTCCTTTCAAGATTTTCAGATTCCCCCTTTGGTATTAGTGCTGAAAAAAAACCTGTCATGTTTAGGCTGATTCATTTTATCATTTATCATTTCCCAAAGGGGGATCTGTTAATGATTACATTTCTAGGGCTGACACCCAAGTCCAATATGCATAGATGGATGATGCAGTAAGGATAATTAAGGAGTTTGGAGACCCTTGGCTTGTGATACTTGATACTGAAGTTACTTTTAGGGTGTTAGACCATTATTGGGAATGTGTTTGAACGATAAGTTTTATTTTGATATGGCCATGCCTATAGGATGTGTTGTTGCATGTTTTACATTTGGGAAGTTCTTTTTATCATTCCAGTGGATTTGGCAACAGCTGGTGACCAATCAAAGGGTGATTCATTATTTAAATTATTTCCTGCTGGTAGGCAAGGAACAGAGTGGAGCTTTAGCAGACTTGATGACCTTTGAGCAAACATCGTTTGGTGAAAGTCACTAAAGTGGTCAAGAAGGATTTGAGTTTATGGTTGTTTTTTTCTTTTCAGCTTTAATGGAGTTTCCTTTTGGCAGGAAGGGTGGGTCACTCATGCTGAGCTTTGTTCGTTTATATATGCTGCTGGAGCACATGACATGGGAACTTATTTTGATGGTGACATGATTTGTAGCCAGATAGTCAATGGTTTGGCCAAATGAATGGAGGAAGGACATTGCATTTTGGGATCTCATGCCCATTTGGGTGGCATCAGTTGTTTGGAGTGAGAGACTGAGAAATAAGAGAGTGATGTTTTCATCTGATAATCAGGCCTTGGTTCAAGTTTTGGCCAGGAAGTCAGCTAGATCTCCATTAGTTTTGTTGAATTTAAGGAAGTTGGTTTTACAGAGTCTGCTAATCAATTTTACTTTTTTAGCTAGGCATGTGCCAAACTGAGAAAATTATATATATGACAGCTTCTCACAGTTTCAGTTTTGCAGGTTTCTGGCTTTGGCACCAGAGGTAAAAAAGGAACCAGTATAGCTGACAAAAGACCTGTAATGTGACTTTAAGTTCATTTGTATCATTTGCTGGTCAGCTGCCTTTAAAGGATAGGTTGTTGTGTTAGTGATGCAACATTTAGTTCATAGGTGGTGTCAGGGTGAGGTAGTCACATCTGCCAAGGTTCACCTATCCACTCAATGCAGTAGCTACATTGGCATGCATGGAGGATATGGTGAAGGTTGGAGTTGTGAAAGGGATGAGGAAAGTTTGGGAAAGGATTATTGTCCATAAGTAGAATTATCATTTTCCACAATATAAGCCGGTTCTCAGAATGCTGTTGAGAGGTTTGCTCCTTGTGTCAGAAGTTTGTTGGAATTTATGGTTTGGGGAACTTTGGGGGTGTTTATGTACATTAGGCTTTCATAGTAGGTGAACTGCTAGGATCCTTGTTGTGGAAGGAGGTGTATATTATGGAGTCAGCTGTACTGATTTGGTTACAATGTCAAAGATGGATTAGGTAGGAAAGGGACATCAGATAGTATTGTCTAGAAATAAGGAATGGTTGTTGTATACAGTAGAGTGGAGTAAAGAGTTGCAGAGCTTATGTGGAGGAACAGCAAGTGATTTTATTTTTTGTAGGGTGGTATAGACTGTGCAGTTTGTTAAGGCAGTGGGAAAGGCCTTGGACAGTCAATCTATCACAGGGGGCATGTTTTCTGCACATTTATTTGGATTAACAGAGCGTCTGATTTAGCATGGGAACCATAGCTCTCAACTGTCCAGATTTTTGCAGAAATGTCCAGATTTTTGTCTTATATTTTTAGTCTGTTCCTCATAAAATTTGTGATTTTCTGGAAAATCACTGGGATAATTTGAGGATTGAAGCCACTAAATAATGATATACATTTGTGTTTCAGACTTCATATCCTTCAAACTGCATGCTAAGACAAATCCTTTTATTCTAGCAACTTTCTAAGTTTATAAGAAAAATATTTAAAATCTGTCCCTATTTTTGGGTCTTTGTACCCCCATTCTGTCAGGCTTTGCCCATATTTTTTGTGCTAAGAGGTTGAGAGGTATGATTAGGAAGGTAAATTAGTTGAAATAATCAAGAGAGCAGTGCACTGGTCATCTAAGGCCTTTTAAATTATATAAGCTAAAGTTTGTAGGGTAGTAGACTGATTTTTTTATGCAGGTGGAAACATTGTAGTTATGGGCCATTAATCTGTTTTTTGGACAGCAAAGAGAGCAGTAAATAAGTTGGGTCTCCTTGAAGGCATTTGAAGAGTGTCATGGCACCATTTTAGAGGTCTCAGAAGTTTGTTGGAATTTATGGTTTGGGGAACTTTGGGGGTGTTTATGTACATTAGGCTTTCATAGTAGGTGAACTGCTAGGATCCTTGTTGTGGAAGGAGGTGTATATTATGGAGTCAGCTGTACTGATTTGGTTACAATGTCAAAGATGGATTAGGTAGGAAAGGGACATCAGATAGTATTGTCTAGAAATAAGGAATGGTTGTTGTATACAGTAGAGTGGAGTAAAGAGTTGCAGAGCTTAAGTTGGGTCTCCTTGAAGGCATTTGAAGAGTGTCATGGCACCATTTTAGAGGTCTCAGAAGGCAGCAATTTTCAGATAAGCTGGATTATATGCAGGCAGCATTAGGTATTCCTCACATTCTAGTACTTCAATTAGGAGGCAATGATCTTGGTGGGTCCCTAAAAGGAAGCTTTTAGCATGGATTGTTGGTGACTTGGTGAGATTAAAACAGAGATGCTTGGGGATGTTGGTAGTGCAGTTGGAGAATGTCTGAAGATTGGTTTGGAGGCAAGCCGATAAGTTTGTGAGCCTCAAAAGAGCTAGGTGTTTTGTCAATCACAGAGTGACTAGGGCATTAGGGGAGTTAGATTTGTTTGTGATTAGCCATGGAGATTTTAATGACAGGGATTCAATTTGGCATTAGAAGAATGGTGTTCACTTGAGTGAGATAGGTTTGGAACTGTTAAATGTATATATAATGTTATTTTTGCAAGGTTTGATTAAGGATTTGTGAGGGAAAGGGAAAACAACCTGTCATGTCAGGCTGGTGGGCGTAGTAAGAGGGGTTTAGTCAAATCCCTCTTCTGTTCCCTGCTTTTTCCCTACTATGGTGGATTTGGTCAGGGCAGTAAGGAGGTGAGCAGAGGCATGCTGCCTCATGAACTGAGTGCTCAGAATGAGTGGAGGAATGTAACACTGCTTGTATTTATGGACAACTGATAAAGGGTGAGAGGTTTGATGCTGCCTACAAGTGCAAATTCTTGCTTTGTGATTTATTATTGTATTCCTTGTTGAATCATTCATTGTTTCAGCATGTTATGTTTATAATATTCTTGTCAATAAACTGGTCATGATGGCATATTTGGTCTGGTTATTGACTCGAGGTGGATATGGACAAATATAGTTTGCAAGCAGACACATTTGTCCAGAGACACCTTGGCGGATGGCATATGGGGTAGGGGTGAGGGGGATGTTAAGGAATTGTTTGGCCATAGAAGTGTAAGTGAGGAAGTTAGGATGAGTTAGATAGGGAAGGCATACATTGAGATAGGAAGAGCTGTTAAGGAAGTGAAGAACACAGGGCAGGTGTTTAGGGCATTTTAGGATTAAGCAGGGGGATGGTTATTTTCTTTCTAATGTGGGTTTGCTTTAATCTCTCTCTCCCAAGCCCAGTGAGCTAAGTGGTTATGGGTGGGCAGAGGAAGTGGTGTTTAGATTGAGCCCCACGTCTGTTCTCCCTTTTTCCCTACTATGATGGACTTGGTCTGGATAGTAAGGAGGTGAATGGTGGCACACTGCCTCCAGAACTGAGTGGTCAGAGTGAGTGGAAGAATGTAACGCTGCTTGTATCTAACGACAACTGATAAAAGGTGAGCAGTGTGACTCCGTCTATAAGTGCAAATTCTTGCTTTGTGATTTATTGTTGTATTCCTTGATGAATCATTCATTGTTTCAGTGTGTTATGTTTACAATGTTCTTGTCAATAAACTGGTCACAATGGTACATTTTTGTGGTTATTGACTCAAGGTAGATTGGACAACTTTAATTATACCCTGATATAGGGCCAGTCTATTCCTGTCATGGCATTTTGTTTGTGTCTTTCGGCTTTTCCCGGTTAGGGGTCGCCACAGCGGAACTCCGGTCCGCTAATGATTGGCAGTAGAGTTTTACGTGCTGGCTTGCCGGGCCTAATGCACAACCTTCAATGAAGGAATGCCCATTCACGCATGTCGCCACACAGAAGACGCTCTAACTGAGAATCGAACGGGCAACGTCTAACTGTGAGGCGGCAACGCTACTGCAGCACCACCACCGCAGATTCCTGTCATGGCATTAAGAACCCTAAATATCTGGCCAAATTAAAAAAAAGGTTTTCCTGGAAAATGTCACATAATGTTATCTTGATACCTGCTAAACTCTTCAAGGTGAAGGTAAAAATATCAGCTAAATCCTAGAAATATGATAATATTTTTGTAAAGCACATGGGGATAGGCCCCATATGACTGTTCACAAATAACAAAATACTGGTAACAGGAGTAGATCTTGTTATAAATCTTGTACTGCCTTCCCTCATCCCAATTAGTTGATTACTTAGACTGAGTTACAGATAAATCTTGAGTTTATTGAAAAAGTCCTGGCTGATGGCATCTCTTCTCTTTTATGGATGATCTAAAATGGTACAGATCACGTAGCCAAGAACAGATAGTAAACTTCTCATGCAAGTCAAACCAGGGACCCCAAATATAGACAAGAATCCTTCAAAATGTTTATAAATGTTCCCACCATTGCCTACCTACTCATTGCCTCTTTAACAGATCCCTGTTAGAGGATATTATTCCCCATTGCTGGAAACAGTCTCTTATGGTTCCCTTAAAAAAGTTGTTCCCTTTCATTTCCTTTGTCAGCCACTATCCAGCTGTAGAAATATGCTGTCCAATGTCTTAATTCCTCTAGTTTCAAAAATTATGAAAAATGTATCCACAAACAACTTAATGATGTTACAGACATGAATTAATATCATTTAATTTGTAAAACAAAACAAAACTGCTTTTATACAGTCCCAGTTTGGAACCACCACAACTATTGCTGACTGGTAGAGTATATTTGTGGTGAAAATCACATCAGAAAAAAAAATGCAGGTACAATATTCTTGCCCTTAATAAAACATTTTTATATTGTCTTACATAACAAGCTTATTCAGCCTGACAAGACATTAGGGTTTTGAATACCATACCTCTCAAATGTACAGATTTTTGCAGAATGTTCAGATTTTTGCCTCATATTTTTGTTCTGTTTCTGATAAAATTACGGTTTACTGGCAAATCACAGACACATTATTGAGTGATGAAGCCCAAAAATAATGACAGACATTTGAGTTTCAGATTTCATATCCTTCAGAAAATTCATGCTAATGCAAAACCTATTGTCAATTTTCTAAGTTTGTAAGAGCAATATTTAAAAAGTGTCCCTATTTTTTGGGCCTTTGTCCCCCATTACTGATGGCTTTGTCCAAATTTCTTGCTCTAAGAGATTGAGAGGTATGTGAATAACTGTTATTAAAATGGTCAGTTTCTACCTAAAGAACAGAGTACAAGTGCTGAAAAGGAGCTGTCTTATATCACTTAATGCACTACTGCTGTTGCTGTCCCTGAAAACTCACTGTTAGCTCACTCCTCTTTACCATCTTTGTGAACAATATGGCACCCAAAATAAACATTGCCTAACCCATTCAGTGTGCAATTTCACAACTGCAGTCTCTGATTCTACTCCACAGCCCACCATCCTCTTCTGCAATCTTCATTCTCATAATCAACACACAATTGCACAGCTCTGCGTCTAAGTACTTAATTAATAAAATGAATGCTTTTCTTTCATAAAGTTCATTTCAATCACCAGCTGGTCCATATTCTCAAATATGAAAACAGATTTGTTACTACAGTGTTTTCCATTGCCATTGCTAACATTTAGACTAAGCTCTCCTCTAAGAACTACCAAGATAAACATTCAAAACTGTTTTGGCCTCTCATCTCAGTAATAACTGGATAAGCAACTGTGGAATCACCTGAGTATTTTATTCCCTTAAGTCGCCTGCATATATGGCTTCACTTGAGTGATTTATTTCCATACTAAGCATCCTGCATATGTAGCATTACCTGATTACTTTATTTCCATACTAAACTGTCTGCATACATGACATCACCTTAGTACCTTATTCCCTTACTAAGCCACCTGCATATGTGGCATCACCTGAGTACTTCACTATTGTGAAACTGTTTGACATATTAACCGACATAAGCTATAATGAGATCATTTCATTTGTTACATTTGCTACTAATTTGTGTCACTATTTGGTTTAGAAAAAGAAAATTTATTTTATGCAATACATATAAGCATGTACTTTAATTTCACGTGCCTGTTTTTAAGACTATGCTACATATATATGTTGAATTATATCTTGTTTGTATTTAACTCATAATGTCTAATGTAACTTGCTGGTGATTATTACTTTGGAGATGCCTCTCTGAGACTCCAGTGAAAATAAAACCTCCCAGCAGGACATTTCCAATTATCAATGATAAGCAGGCAAGTGAGTAAGTAAATAAATACAACTGCACATCATTTAACATCTATAGATAGTATAAAAATGACATTTAGTCTTGATAAATGTATGAAAGTAACATTTAAAGGAGATAAAAACAAATAACTAAAAAAAATGTTCATCTGGGAGAAGAGTATGATATAAAAGGAAAAGAAGTGTGAGTATATAAATATCTGGGAATACATGAAGGGTAAATTGTAACATGGGCATATGAGTACAAAGGTTAATAAAGAATATATAAGAAGACTGAAGTTAATGTAAAAAAATTGCCTTGGCATTCAAAAATAAAGTCCATTTCAAGTTCTAAATCAAAATACCAGTTCTCATTTATTGTTAACTTCAGAGATGCAGAGTGGACCCATGTTGGATCTGTTAGATATAAAAAGAATAAAACTATTCCATGCCTATAAAGTGATATATGAAAATCAGTGTATGGCAAACCTATATCCCTTTAGTCAGATGAAGGCAAAGGTATCACTGAAATTCAAGCTTGATACTAAGAATAATATGCATGTAACTACATGCTTATTTATTGATGCCCTCAGATCTAATTATGGTGATAGTTCTGCAGTAAGCAAAAATCAATATAAGATTACATCTATTCCCATATTACAGAAACATTTCAGAAAGTGGTAAAAATTAAAAATCAAACCAGGTATGGACAAGAAACAGGTAGTACAGAAAAGCATTAAAAAACATGATATAAACATGATGACGAGAAGAAAGGAAAAATGAAAATCAGCAATTCAGACGGACAATGTAGAGAACATCTTTAACAATCCATGCTATTCATGGAATGATATAAGAATGGTAAAGGAGAGGTGAAATTAAAACAAAAAACAAACAAAAAAAAGGAAAGCCTGGTAATGGCAACGCAAGATATGAGAGCACATAAAGGATAGTTCACAAAACATATTGAAAATACTTGAAATACAGATAAATGCAGGTATCTTATGTCCATCTGTAATATACTTATGGCTAAGAGACTGTTTAAAAAAATCAGTAATGTAACAAGGCTCATTATTGTGACTTTTAAGTTCTGAAAAATAAATAAAATACAATAAAGATATTAAAAAATATAATGTGACAAGGCTGACATGCTGGAAGCTGTGCAAATGTTGTAGTGTCCCTGTGGTCAATAAGCATTATAAACTTGCACTACAAAGAATTGCTGAAAATGTATATGTAATGATTATATGGGTTCATCCTATACCAATAGCTAAAAAAAGTTGAAAACAAGATTGCAAGCTATGTATGTGTAAAGCAAAGATGATGAAAGTTCTATTAATTAATGAAATAGCCACATCTAGTTACTTGGGTGTTCTATGTACTGAGAGATATAACATTTTAAAAAATTATAAAGCATTGCAAGCAGAAACTAGATCAATACAGAGCAAGTATGGTTTGATAGTTTCAGTAGTACTGTGAACAACTGGGTTAAAAAAAACAATAAATTTCAGATATATTTTTAGTATGCTGCCCATATGTAATAAATGGCCAATTCTAGAACACAGAGGGTGCTGACCAAACTGTGTTTGGTAAATATCAGAGGCTGAAGCAATGCTGATTTTATGAACTTTACATAAACCCTTAATTCAGGAATTCATTCCTTTTCTGTGGTGCCATTAAAACCCCCATAAACATTTATTGAAATTAAAACTGAGAGACTATTTCAAGCAAAATACTGTATAATGTCATTTTAGCACAAGAAAGACTCTCTGAGATGTCTGCAAAGAATCAATTCAATGCTATAATGTGAAGGTACATGACATTGTATAATATACAGCTTATTAATTAATTTAATTTTTTACCCTGGTAGAACACTGATTCAGTTGGACTACTTATTAATTAATTATTTTTATTACTTGTCAACCACAGAAGAACACCGATTCAGATGAACTTTTCCAGGCTTAGTCTGAAAGTAAGACAAGCATGAAAAAATATGTTATTTTTATGTCACATTCAAATAGTAAAATAGCAATTAATTAAAAAAAATGAGCACTGCATAGATTTGTACAAAGTGAGCTTGTAGAGAGTACACAGGTACTTTGCCCCCACATGCCCCCCAACTATAAATATACCAACTCCAAGATTTCACTACAGCAGGGGAAAAGGGCAAAGTTGAGGTGATGGCCAAGTGTTTGCGAACCATAGGAAAAATTCCGCAGTTCACTGAAGTGAATTTCGGTGGCTGGTGTGCTCTGAAGACGTATTCAAAGAATATGTCTTTCGCAGAACTAATATAAAACCTTAATTCATATAGTACAGTTCTGTAGGGGGTTGACAATTTACATGGTACAGTTTCAGTGAGTGAGAGTACACATATAGGTCTACAAGTAAGATATAAAAATTCAAGCAATAGAGAAATATGACTTTCTAATTAAAGTGTGTCTGTTTTATGACTGACTATCATAAGTGTAATCACAAAACATTGCAAACATTCACCCAGGAACAACATTTCTTTGCATGTCATACTATTACACAGCTGTTGCACCACTGAGAACTGGTATTGTCACTAAGTTGCATTGATTCACCCATGTTTTTCTGTCTATTTTCACAGATTATTCAGTGTATGGGTCCCCTACTGTTAATGGTTGCATGCCTGATGCCAGGGAATCCTCTGAGACTGATGATGAAGTAGCCAAGGCATACCACAGTCAGCTATCACAGTGCCACTGTCAGGCAGACACATAACAGATCCTTTTATTTTATTTATTTATTGACATTTGATTACCAAGGAATGTCTGACTGGGTGGGAGTCCATTTTCAGTAGAGATCCAGGGAAAAAAGATCCAAAGTATTAGAAAATGTCTAATAGTTGTGACCCAGACATTGCCTGTTAGCAAGTGACTGCTGTATCATGGCATAGCCATAGAGAAACCTGTTCAGTATCCATGAGGTGGATGCTTGGGATACACTCACTATGTAACCAGCTGGTCACTGGAATGGTCCTGTAGTAAGGATTATAAATGTTTCATGTACCTTGGTGTCCAATAGTCCAAGCATCCCAAGAGGCACTGGACTTATTGCAGCTTTGTTTTAAGATGTCCTTGAAATGTTCTAATCTTGTAATACATATACTCAAATCGTCCCAGTAGTCTGTATGATATAAAAATTTTGAACAGGGGCATCTGTGGTAATATCTTGTGCAATATGATAATGATATTATTTTAGGGTTTAAATTTTAATACCATTAATAACCTCTGCTTTGCCACAGTTGCAATAGGAACAAATTATATACTTAACAAGCTATTGTTCTCTATAAGCTGAGGCATCCTAAAAAAATAATATACTCATTTATCTTGTAGGGAAAGAGACTTATAAAAATAACCTGGAAGTTACTGGAATCACTTTTGGCACTACAGAATCTGATAACAAAACATGTCTGCATTTCTGTATTCAGCTGCACTGCCTTATATAACTTAGGAGCATAACAGGTTAAAAACTCAAATGTATGTCATTATTTAGTGATGTCAGTCCTCAGTGATTTGTCAGAAAACCACAGATTTTATGAGGAATAGACCAAGCATATGAGGCAAAATTGTGGATATTCTGCAAAACTGCTGTGAGGCATGGAAGGTGAGTGTAAACCAATGATGGCAAACCTATGACATGCATGTCAAAAGTGACAAGTTTTGGGTGACACACTAGCATTCACCACAGAGGCATAGCTAGTGAGGGTGAAAGGGCTGGCTGGCACTCAATAAGCTGTATTTTTTTTCTTCTGTGAAGCTGTTTGTGTTTTTTTTTTTTTGGCCTGGCAGTTAGGCAGGTGCTGCCATGGTGGCTTTCAGTTTGGCTAAGTTGCACACCTTGATGCAAACATGCACGCAGCAACAGCAGGTCAGCAGGAAGCCCTTTAACAGTTCTCCAATTGCACACCTAGATGCAGAACAGGGCAGGAAAATAGCTGCAGGAACCCCAGGCCGAGCAGACAAATATAAAGGAGAGGTACTTAAGTAATTGATTTATTTTAATGAACATAAGAGTGCATAGAAAGATGCACATTTTACTGAGGGGTCGCTTCGGTGAATGTTTCAATTTGGTGCTTGTACACATACTAGGAATGTTAATGAAGGGGTCGCTTGGGCAAATGATTCATTTTACTTTTTGTACGTACCTCAACATTTTACTGAAAGGGTCGCTTGGGTGAATGTTTCATTTTGGTGCTTGTACACATACTAGCAATGTTAATGAAGGGGTTGCTTGGGCAAATGATTCATTTTGGTGCTTGTGCATACCTCGACATTTTACTGAAAGGGTCACTTGCTTGAATGTTTCATTTTGGTGCTTGTATACATAAAAAGATTGTTACTGAAGGGGTTGCTTTGGCAGATGTTTAATTTTAGTGCTTGTGCATGCCTCATCATTTTACTGAAGAGGCCGCATGTTTAAATGTTTCATTTTGGTTGTTGTACACATACTAGGAATGTTACTTAAGGGGTCACTTGGGCAGATGTTTAATTTTAGTGCTTGTGTTTACTGTACCTGGACATTTAACTAAAGGGGTCTCTTTGGGAAATGTTTCATTTTGGTCCTTGTGTGTACCTGGACATACTAATGAAGATGCTGCTTGGGGAAATAATTAATTTTTGTATCAGGGAAATGTCTAGCACATACATGGTCAGACTGCTAAAGTGACCACTGGGTAAAATTATTTATTGTGTCATTTTAGTGCTTGTTCATACAGAATAGGAATAGGAACTAATGAAGAGGTTACTGGGGAAAAGAATTCATTAGTGTGTCAGGGAAATGCTTTTGCATAATTGGACAAACAAGTTTGTGGATTGTATCTCCAATATCAAAGGTGAGGCATCTCTTTTAACAATGGATCTGAGTATCGTCCTTTTCACTTGTTGTATGACGATGATGTGTATTATGTTTTATTTTGTGAGGGGGGTGGTGGCAAACTCAGTCAACCCCAGGGACACAAACTCTAGCTATGCCACTGGTTCACCAACACCAGAATTACCAAAGAAACTGAACAAAAATACAAGAAATATGTGGCCTTGCATCTATCGATTAAAATGCAGCAACAAAAAAGTCATTAATTGATGTTAATGAAATAAAATTCAATGTGTTCCATATGTTTTTCAGTTCAATTCAAAATTATCATTAAAAGTAGGGTAATTTTTCGTGCACTATTTTAAGCCAGTTTATCAGTGTGCATATCATTTTCTCTATTGTAAGTCACTCATTTTTCTTTTATTTTTATAATACATAGCAGCACACATGATTGGGCTGTATTTCTTTTTAAATAAATGAATATGTAAATAATTGTTTCTCTTTTGTTCGAGGGGGGGGGCGGGAGTGATACACCAGCACAATCAAGATAGGCATTTTCTGAATTTTTGACAGACGAGCCCAAAGGTTCACCATCACTGGTATAAACAAAAGAGACTAAGTTATACTGTTTTTCTGACAGCGCTGGCTAAATACTTTATGGCTTTGAAAGCCAAAAAATAAAACACTTAGTACTTTTTTCTGTAATTAATAGTACATGGAACAGATATTTTTTAGTACGTAGTGCTTTATGATAGGAGACCATAACTCTTAGTTATGAGTTCTTGACATAGATGACAAGATTCACATCTCGAGCTTTGGCATCCATGTCTCAAAAATGTAATAAGCAGGTTATTATCAGTGATCCCCTCAAAATTCTCTATTAACTCATTTCCGCAAATGGAGCGCTTGAATTTTGTACTGTAACGGCCAATGGACAGAGCCTACATTTTTTGATAGAATAAAATTATGTCCTCATATTTCAAACAAATGTTTATATCTCTTGAATCATAGGGGATACTAAAAAAGTGTAAATTTCAAACTCCAGCACAATCTATTTTAATAGTGGTAGTATTTGTTAGGATCTGGGTCTTAAAAAAGGATTTTATAATTTACAGTTAACACAGTGGCTATTAAGTTTGTAATATTTTGTAAACAGCTTACAATATCTCAGCAATTGTTCAAGTTAAATGCATCCTGTCATCAGAATTTTGTTCATCCAACTTATTGGTTTCATATAAGGTGAGGCAGTTCTTTCTGTGATACTTGGTTGTTGAAGTAATTAGAAAACATAACATTTATGACAATATAAATAAATATTAAATGGGCAGCAATTATTATCTCTACCTGCAATAAGCAAGGGTCAAATATCAATACAGTTGTGTTTGCCAATGTGTAAGTTTAAGATGAAACATTTTAATAGTTTATATGTAGCATGGCTTTGGAATTATTTACGTAAATATGAACAAGCAACATTTGACACCTTGAAGCATCAGTGGGATGTAACTGCACAAGCACTGAGACTGTCATAATGATTCAGCTGTAATGAGTTAACATGGAGAATATATGCATTCTCTTTATAACAGTCGATTCTCAGTGTGTGCCACAAAAAACAAACAAACAAACAAACTAACTAAAATATAGCTTTATAACCATTATCCACACAGACCCAAGGCAGAAGTAGGAAAACAGCTGAAGTCCTTATTTAGAAGACTGTCATCAACCAGAGAAAACATTCATTCAGTGAAAAACTATTAAGTTACTTGATACAATACTCATATTAATTGACTATGCATTTGTAATATCCCATTTTAGATACATTTGACGCCCCCTACTCATTTCCTTAGGGATTAGAGAGCCCTGGCACCCTTTTCAATATTTCATTTGTATAGCTACTTGCTTGCTTGTATCTCTGGATGAACACCAGAAGCTGTAACAGTGCTCTATGCAGACTGATGAAGTCCTGAATGCCATTTTATCTTTCTACAGTTCTTTCTTTTCACTTCCACAACACCCCTGCATCACAGAACACAACCATTAATGTCTGTCCCAGTCAAATGAGTCAGATATGGAAAAATCTCTGCAGTCTGTAAACATTTTCTGTCAAGAGACTGTAGAGTCAACACTTACTAATTTTTGTAAAAGTCTTGCATGCATCGCTGTAACAAATTTGCTTTGTACTATTCATATTTCCCAGGTTTTACTGAGTATGTATAAGTTTTGAAATTTGCTATTGTTACCTGGTGACATATTCTGTTTACTGTAATCCACAGTACAATTCTATAACTTCTGACTTATCCTTCAGATTGGAGTGCTTCATGTGGAATGTGTATGATTTTTTTTCTTAAAACTCTTAGCCCTGGTTAAATAGTCCTTTGAATGTTATACTCTCTGTGCAATGTCAAATTACGAGTCATGTTATTCCCCTTTTTGACATAAAATTCAAACTGATTTACGTTCTCCAACATAACATTACTGCCTGTTCACATTCCCTCCACTGTAATTGTTGTACCAGTATTCAACAATTCTATGTAGTCATTCCTAGATTTTGATGTATATTTATTAGACACTTTCTACTAAAAGAAATGAAAACAAAAGAACAAGCACTCATTGACTAAAATAAATGTTACATTAAAAACACAAAACAAAAGCTGTTTTTCAAAGTTTATTACTCATAACAAAATGATGAGCACTTTGGTCACACAAAAGGCCTCTTAAGTTTCAGTCCTGTCAACAATTACATAATTTTTGTAGGAGGAAATCATTAACTTAAACCAATGAAATACAGGAAAACCCAGTCTCTGGGATTCATTAAAATTTCTGATTTGCTTGTGCCAATTCTCCAGTGGAGGTTGATGAATTAATGTAACAATGAGAAAATGATATTCAGATAAAGGTATGGCTCGAATGAGTAAGACTTCATTATTGACTCATTAGCATATCTCTGAATCAGATATTTACACTGTCAGACCTCTGAGTGCTAGCGTTCTCTATTATGGCCCATACTTCTCCTTACCAAGGGCACCTTCTTAGACACACACACACACACACACACACACACACACACACACACACACACACACACACACACACACACACACACACACACACACAATCCTGCATAAACACATAGATCCTCTCATGAACGAATACTCCTCCACATTCAGTCACACTCACTAATACAGACACACACACACACACACACACACACACACACACACACACACACACACACACACACACACACACACACACACACATGCACACACTTTCATGAAGCCTCATTCATGTCCCTACAGACATGTAAATGCACATTTGCACACAAACACACACTAACACCCCCTTCCCCCATGTCTTTGCTAAACTTACCTTCACTGTGAGTACTTTATGTATTTTATGTTGGTCATGTTTCTCTCCTAGACTTAAATGGGTCTATATCATTTAATTATAATACATATTCATCCAGTATGTATTTATTGAACACTAATCAGTGAAATTCATTTCAGTGAACCCCGGACTTTTTCTCAGGGTTAGGAAGCCTTGGCCATCATCTTTTCCCTTTTCTCCAATGTAGTGTGATCTTGGAGGTAGTATATATAGTTATGGGGGGTGTGGGGGGCACAGCTCCCACACTGGGGATGGGGGATAAAGCCCCCCCCACTTGGGTGGGTTTGATTTAGTGCAGTGTCTGTTCCAGAGTGCTGGTGAGTGAGTGGTTCCTAACCATGGTAAAAAGTCTGGGGTTCACTGAAATGAGTTTCATTAATTAGTGTTCGATTAATACGTATTCGATGAATATTTGTTTTGATTAAGTGATATAGACCCAAGTAAAATTTTCCTTGACCAATCAATTCTCTAGCTCACTCAGTCAATCAAATTAGGAACTGTAGGGAGGGTACATGCCTGATTAGCATTAATCACTCCTCTAGACTACCAAATCCGAGTGTGGCTTCACTTGCAAGACTGCTCTCAATGCTTAAGCCTCCACAAGGGGAAATCCTTAATGGTAGAGCAGTTTCTGAATTTGAAAGGGATGATGTGATGCGGAAACCTTCCAAGTAAAGCCTTTTGCATCACATTAAGCCTTTCTGAATCCCAGGGAATGAGTTAGATGCCATTAAATACATAAATTAAGTGTACCTTTATTGGTGTGCTCAGGAAACTGTAATCAAAAGAACAGGTAACAGTTATAATCTACACTGTATTAGTAATTTTATATAATAATTCCACTTGAACACTCATGAAGGCATGGAGTTGCAGAAACTGGTCTGTTCCTAAATGAAATAATATTGAATAAATGTTTTTTCTGATTTGAAGTGCTAGCTGCTGTTGTTTGGATTCTTCATTTTGCCTTTGCACTTGGCTATATTTTCACGGACTTTTGTATTCGTATAATAATTCCACCTATATATCTATATATGAATGTAAAATTCTATTATTGCAACTATAAATAAGTAATTAACTAGATAAATACATCATTTATAAAGTTTGCTACTTATCTGATTCATTATAAACATCAAAACTCAATTTACTCTTTGACCAGTGTGTCTCTACCTACAACAGGAAATGCATGTTCTGTAGCCCATCAAAGTGCATGCATACTCACTCTAGGGAGATCATTGTGGCACTTTATTCCTTATTGACCCATTATTGAATAGAAAGCTGAAATCTGCAGTCTCAGAATAAGCCACCTGAAGGAACTTGAAATTGTATAATGATTTCTTATTTAAAAAAAGGTGTAGAAAACTTGAACTATTTAAAAAGGCTTCAGAAGCTATCATTACTTTTTGCTTGCTATAGGTTAATAAGGCATGGTCACTGACTAGTCTTGTCTAGTTTATGATGCATATCAGATCTAGTTCTATTTGGAAGTCTATACCCAGAATATACTGCTATGGGTAAAGGAGTAGCTAGGCTATCTGGAGCCCAGGGTGAGACCCTCATTTGTTGCCTCCCTCCCATAGTGCAAAATTGTTTTTTTTGAGCAGGTATAGGAAGAAATGCCTTGACACTGACTTTTCACAAAAAACATAGACCAGAAGGCTCAAAAGCATGTCCAAACAGGAAGTTTTATTGAAAGTCTGAAGCATTTTTTAAAGTTAATCATTTAACTGTCATGTAATACATAACCAAACACAACACAGCGTTAGCAATTTAAAGGAACTACACAGATATTAAAAATAAACAAGAAATTTGGCATAATCCAGATCTCTTTGCAGGTGTAGTCCAAATGCCAATAGCAGCATAACAAATTATGCTATTAATAGCTTGGTAACATGAACTGCAACATGGAAAAACATGAACTAACTGTGACTGTGGCACAGACAGAAGAATCATGACCCAAGGGAGAAGCAACTAAAATATACATCCTGACCCTACAAAATTTATCTATACTGTATACTGCACAAAAAAGTTTAGTGTGCATTGTTACGTCATTTGTAGCTTAAGTTTACATCATATTGACAGTTCCTGGTGACACGGTGTTTTAATAGTCAGTACTAGTTCAGTGAACACTAAATCATCTTCAGAGTGTTGTGTGATTTATTGTCACCTAACAGCATCCCTAGCGGCATAATAACATACTAGACACACTGAGAGTGTGTTTATCGTTTAACAACAGGGGTGTGCTCTACTAGGCAATATAAGCTGTACCTCTGACTGCTTTATTTCAACTATAAAATCACCCTCAAACCTAAGAAATAGGTAAAGGTAAATGCAAAGTATAAAGAAGCAAGCAAAAGAAGAAATTAAAAATTATTGGGAAAAAGAAAAAAAATGGTCCCTTGGATTAAATTGTTTCTGACAGTATGGGTCATGCAGGGTTTATCTCATATACATAAGGTACAGGGTTTGATTTTTACCTTTGTGATAGGAAATTTGTCTGGGCTTAAAATAATCCACAAGGGTAGATAGCCTAGTACTAACCTATGATTCTAGACACACACATACACACACACACATACACACACACACACACACACACACACACACACACACACACACACACACACACACACACACACACACACACACACACACACACACACACACACACACACACACACACACACACACACACACACACACACACACACACACACACACACACACACACACATATATAAGTGTTTTGTTACTGCACAAAAGAATAGGTATATAGCCAATTCTCATGTTAGTCATCAATAAAGGAAGTTTCTGAGCTAAAATTAGCTTCATTGTCATTAAAACACACATTTTGTAAAAGCCCAGTAATAATGCTAAACAGCAAATCCAATAAATATTATTATACCATGACCCCCCCAAAACGTGCACGCTGATTGGCCAGCGTGCCCGTTGTAAATCGAGTTATACTAATGGAAAAAGGACCGGTCGCCCGGACTTTTTTCCATTAGTATAACTCATTTTTTTAAAACACTGTCTCGCTATGTTAAATGGGTTTAACATAGCGAGACAGCTTTAAAATAAGCAATGGAGATCTCCGTTGCTTATTTTAGCTGTCTCGCCATGTTAAACCCATTTAACATAGCGAGACAGTGTTTAGCAACGGAGAAAGCAAGATCTTGTTGCTTTTTTTGTCTTGCTATGTTAAATGAGTTTAACATAGCGAGACAGTTTAAAATAAGCAACAGAGATGTCTGTTGCTTATTTTAACTGTCTCGCTATGTTAAACTCATTTAACATAGCGAGACACTAAAAAGCAATGGAGATCTTGCTTTCTCCGTGCTTTGCACAACTCTGATGTACTGCGCAGGCGCGCAGTACATCAGAACTGCCGCGGATGCCAGACATCTGCGGAAGGGCAGTAAACAGGCATTATACTATGCCATTATTTAAGAAAAGTAACAGTTTCTTTTCTTAAATAATGTCATATAATAGCAATAACCACTTCTGGGTGTGGGTAATGCTAAATTTACCCACGGTTGGCTTGACCAAACCACGCCAACCGTGGGTAAATTTAGCATTACCCACACCCAGGCGTGGGTTATTGCTATAGTATACCACATTACATAAATGTATGTTATTTTATGATATTCTTCAGCTGTTTAAACACTAAAGGAAAAAAAAAAGGTTTCCAAAGCCCTGCACCATTGCCTGGCTCAAGACATACAGTATAATACTTTGAGTAGCACAATTTGTTATTCTGAAAATCTGCAGTAATCGTGAATATTTCAAGGTACTCTAATAATGGAGACCTCAAGAAGTCTATTAAGAATACAGAGTACATTGAGGCCTCATTTTAGTCTGATTTTTCTCCTTTCAGAGTATTAAGCAACATATGCAGAATGCTTAGCCCTGTTCTACAACTATACTGTTCTACAACTATAAGCAGGAGGACAAGCTCCCATGCACCCCCCACATATATCAACTCCGAGATCGCACTTCACTGCACGAAGATGACGTATGTTGTAGTACAGTACATTAAAAGGGAACATGACTAGGGTTACAACAGGCAGCCACGAAGCATGTAATGGTATGTTTGCCATTTTCTTCTGTGAAGTGCGATCTCGGAGTTGATATCTTTAAGTAGCAGGGGGTGTGCAGGGGGGCTTATGCTTATAGTTTTAGAAGAGTAATATGTTTCTGTATGTATTTTTGCTGCAGTATAGTAAGTGTTGGTGTCCTGTACATTTTACGATATTATGAAATTCAGTATTATGAATTTTCAGTATTTTGAGCTTTCGAGATTTTGAGCTTTCGAGATTTAGAAGTGAAACTATATATATATATATATATATATATATATATATATATATATATATATTTATATAAAATATATATTTTTTAATTTGACAACTTCTGGGTGCTCTGGTTTCCTCCCACATTGGACATCCTAAATTAGCCATAGGTATGACTGTGCATATGAGTGCATGATGTGGAAGAACAGAAGAACTACCTCAGCAGGGCTAGCCACCTGGGATGGCCACTCGGGGTAAACCTTGACTTAAGACGATTGTCATTCTTAAACTGATATCCTGACCCCACATGCAAAAAATAGGAAAAAGCAGTTGT
Source organism: Protopterus annectens (assembly GCF_019279795.1). Lineage (NCBI taxonomy): Eukaryota > Metazoa > Chordata > Ceratodontiformes > Protopteridae > Protopterus > Protopterus annectens. Next base: position 1,697,636,522 of record NC_056731.1, read on the forward strand.
GATGGATGAATTGCTGAATTGTGTCCTACACAAGACAGTGCCCAGGGCAATTGCCCAGTTTGACCCGCCCTAGCTATTCTACCAGCTGTGGGAGATAACAGCATATCAGAGACCTTGTAATAAAATAAGTATCAGTAATAGAAAACAAATGGCAGCTATGTTTTGCAATGTCTTCCAAGATTATAGAATACGCTTCCTGTTTCAACTAGAAGAAGCTAGTCATTAACTTCTTTCAAAAATAATCTTGATCTATATTATCTGTCTCTATATAGATAGATCTCTCTCTCTCTCTCTCTCTATATATATATATATATATATATATATATATATATATATATATGGTTTACTATTGTTTGTGCGAAAGACATTCTATTGGCTGCAATGTGCCGAAAATCAGAATGTCGAACACACAAACAGTTTTACATCAGATAGTTGACTCCACTTATGCGAATGCACAACTGCATTCACATAAGTGTAAATCGACTATCTGCATGGAGATCGTGGTACAGTGGGGAGTGGAAATTCATCTGCATCCCCACCGTAGTGCGTTCTTGGAGTTAGAATATATAAGTGGTGGGAGTGCAGGGGCGCTTGACCCCCTGCAAAAATGTGATAGCTGGATAGGAGTTTGATTTATATCAGCTCCTATACAGCTATCACGTGGTGGTTTCGACAACAATGTCGAGTCAAATGCATCGAGCATTTGGTTCAACATTGTCAGAGTTATTTTTTTTTACTTTCAGTATTACCATTCGTTTATTTGAATGGAAAATGCTTTTCCGTTCGAATAAACAATAGTAAACCATATACATATATATATATATATATATATATATATATATATATATATATATATATATGAGTCTACTTTAGAACAAAATACCACATGTCCAACTTTCATAATGCCGAGACGACTTAACCAACAACCACATTTCAGTGACCACTAGGAACACTGACCAAAACCCCAGGTAAGTAACTACTTGGCCATCATGTTGAACTTTGCCCTTTACTCCTGCTGTAGTGCGATCTCAGAGTTGGTATATTTAGTTAGGGGTGGGTGTGAGGTGTGAAGCCCTCCACATGGGTGAGTTTAATTTGCTTCAGTTTTAATTTATTTTGTAGTGTGGACAAGTTTTTACTTACCTGGAGTTTTCAATCGGTGTTCCGAGAGATCGTTAAAATGTGGTTGTCGGTTAAGTTGTCTCAGCGTTATGAAAGTCGGGTATGAAAAAAGACATTCACTGGCAGAATATGAAGCTGAATAATCAAGGCTTAATACGGCAAACAATATGCCAAGGTTGTCCTATCCTTTAATGGTTACCATCAGCTTTGTCTGTCATGAGGAAATCAAAGAAGGTTGATGAAAGCAATTTGACACCTGTCAGTTAGTCATCAACTGTCAGTAGGTGAAACCAAAGATAAGGCAATAGATATAGAAAGAAGTGACAAAACTGTGGCCAGATTTCTGTGTAAACACATTCTTTCTATGCAGTTTAAATGATCAGTCTCAATGACCCTCACTATGAAAGAATAACAGTTGTCACAGTGTATGTCACACTATATTGGAAACTTCATTCTTCCAATCCAGCAAAACTAACATTTCTCAAAAATAGCTTTTCTTGAAAAACTGTTCCTAAGGAAAATAAAATTCAGACAGTCCAATACACTGTAGAAAGCTCTGAGGGAAGTTCTGTATTAGCAAGATTATTTTGAGAAAGGAAACAGATCCAAATATCAGTGGATTAAAGTAACAAAATAAGATAGGGGAAACATGAGAAAGGCATCATGATTCTACTATCAAAGCTGAGAAGACAAAAAAAAAACACACACACACAGCCAAATTACCATTGATAATTCCACATCGAAACAAACAGTGTAAATCATTTTGTTCTTTACAATGTTGCTGCTAAAGCCATGGCAGTGGTATGTAGAAATAAATAAAATAAAACAACTTCAGACCTTAATCAGAAATGTACTGCCATATAATGGCTTACATAGGTATGTGATCAACCAGATATGTGTACAAAGTAATCATAATTACATAATTTAAGAACAGAACAGAATATTTAGGTATGACAAGGAGTAACTTTAGTAATATATAGGAATATATATATATATATATATATATATATATATATATATATATATATATATATATATATATAGGAATATATATCATAATATATAGGAATAGTATGACAGGTGTAACTATATAAAACAATAGTTCTCACCACCACTGTCTTTTCACTTCCCCAGACCACACCTGCACCAGACTGTGTAATTCCTACAATATACATTTTCATATGGCAGTCAGAATGGAGAAATATTCTGCAAATCAATGGAGCACTGTATGACAGGCACCATTTCCTTGTGCACTGTAATGCTGTCACGACTCACAAATACTTCCTTTATTAACCTTACTACTATTATTATTCCACTGGATGAATACACGCACACTCAGCCGCTTCCTGTTTCTAGGGGCAACATTAGAAGTTCTGTAATTAATGTTAGTCTTCATTCATAAAACATTCCACCCATATTCCAGAACAGTACCCTATGTACATTATACATCAGACAGTAGTACATAACCTTTTCTGGTCAGTCATTAAAACTGTACAAGGTGTTTACACAGCAGATGCCAGTGGTAACAATACACTTTCTTGATACATATTTATTTTTTATTTTACATTTGTTAACCGGGAAATTCCGACTGGACCAGGTCCATTTTCAGCGGAGGCCCGGGGAGAAAAGCTCCAACATCAAGTTATACAAATACAGTACATCCAGCATTATACACTAAACAGGTTATATCATGTATGCTGAGCATAGTAATATAACAAGACTTAATTAATAAAAACACTCCAGGTAAAAGATACATATGAGTTCAAATACACTTGCCCGCTCCTAATAGAACATGACAAGCATTTTTCTGAGATTACATTGCATTCATTTTGTAAACCCGCGGTGGTGGTGCTGAGGTAGCGTTGTTGCCTCACAGTAAGATGCTGTCCGGTTCGATTCTCAGCTAGAGCATCTTCTGTGTGGAGACATGCATGAATGGGCGTACCTTCGTTGAAGGTTGTGCTTCAGGGCTGGTAACTCGGCACGTACAAATCAACTACCAATCATTAGCGGACCAGAGTTCCGCTGTGGCGACCCCTAACCGGGAAAAGCCAAAAGATACAACATTGTATTCATTTTGTAAGTTTTTCCCATCAACCAAATGTTTTATTATAGAGCAGTTGGTATAGGTACATAGGTATGTTAAATGGTTTATTAGGGCTGGCAGTTCAAGAGGGCCTCCCTTCTACAGTAAACTAAAAAAAAAAAAAAAAAAAAAAAAAAATATATATATATATATATATATATATATATATATTATGTCAAGCTACTCTTTTACTTTGTATGTAATGGGATGCTTTTGCAGTGTTACATACATACAAATATTTTAAATACGGGCATTAATGCCCTTCTAGCCTGCCACTATACCAAAACACTTGTTCCCATAATAGGTGCCCAGGCTGTTCTTAAAAATATCTAAACTAGTACTTGCTTTAATGAAATTTGTTAGTCTGTTCCATGCATCAGCTACTCTGTCAGAGAACCAATTAGTGCACTTCTCATTCCTATAGAATCTTTGACATATGTTGCTTTCATGCAGTTTAAGAAATAAGATGTTAGTTTCTCACAGTAGAATTATTGTCTGTACAGCACTGTCATTACATAATTTTGTCAGGAGGCTATCACCTCTGTGGGCACAGAGCTTCCATGATTCCATCTCTTTGTTGATGATGTAGTCACTGTATAATGTTACCTGCACTTAGTTGTGGTATATTTCTCCCTTGAGCTATTCTATATCTGTAGTTACCACTGGCCATGACTATTTAAACAAAAGCTGATGTTACATGAGGCTTATCACCTACAGTAATATTGCTATGTCTGTACTGAAAGTCAAATTATAGATTTTGTGTCCGGTGGAAAGCCTTTCCATGTGTTATCACAGATTACTAAGCATCCTTCATAGTATCATCTCTCTTTGTGTTATCCATTTCATCAAGCATATCTGAAAGAAACTCACAGAAAAGTACAAGCTGCTGGATGCACCACTGCTGTGTACGCATCCTCATATTCCTAGAACTTAACAAAGAAATACCCAGTGTAACTGTCATTGTCCACCCATTCAGACGTGCCGCAATGCATTTGTTGAGTAGCAATCAAGCACAAAACGCATCCTGTTAACATAGGAATTCCTTCCATTTGGCAAGTAGCAACTTTTTTTCTTCTGTTTCACCAGTCTCAACTCTCTGACTCTACAATTCCCAGAATGCTTTTATATTATTCAGCTGCAGTGCAAGATTGCAGCTACGAGGCCTGCTTTTTTTAGCCCTTCAGGGTGTTTCTCTTTTCTGGGTAGTAACTTGGGAGACAAGGAGCAGAAGGCAGATATGGGTGCAACTATCCTGTAAAACACTTTTTACTTTCTGTCACCCCCCAATTTTGAGGTATGTTTTCTTGATGAGTGTGATTTGTTTAGTTTACTGCGCATAAATTATGCATTGATTTCTAACTGTAGCGCTATTAACACAGCACATGCCTCTCTTAAACAGAGTCAAAAACTTAAGTCCATACTGACCATATTTAATGATATACATCTGTCATGTGGAATCATTAGAGAGCCCTGGAATTAAAGATCTATCTGTTGGATGCCATCTTAGTGAGTGTTAACACAAGAAGGAAGAAAACATGCAACCATACATGAATATTTACATGCATTCATTGTCAAAGCTTTTATGCATATTGAGTTTATATTCAACAAAAGTTAACACACTTGACCTTACAGAAAGGTTACATCCTTGCAGTGGTACTGTTTCAGCCATACATGCTATGTCAAGTGATGTTTGCATGACATATGTCAGTTCTTACGATAGAATATTTTATATATTGCATTTCTGTGATTCAGTGCATAATGTTTAGATTGTTTGCCCTCCAATTTTTATTGTATTCTTATCTTCACTGTAGCCTCACCTACAGTCTTATCGTACTAGTGACCCACCATTTTTTCATATGTTCCCCCTCCACATCCATTTTGCTATTTAAAATACTTGTGGTTGCTGCTGCCAAGCATGTCTTCATAGTCTCTGCATGTTGCATGTTCAGTCTGGTTCCATGCTTGGAATTATTCAACCTGTCAATATATGTTTCCCTGGCACACATTATACGACTTACATAGAAAACCATATGCGCACAGTGGTGACAGAGCCTATGAACATTTGTGTGTCTTTAATTCTTGTTGCTGTAAATGCTTTTGCTGTGCTTGTGCATCTCCACATCACCACTCCCTCTGAGAGTATATGGTCATCAAAATGCCCTACTCATTGGTCAGACTACCTAAGTGACCACCTTATGTCTGTGATAAACAACACTGCTCATAAATTTCACAACAGATAGGCAATATGCATATATATATTTATCTAGGACTGTCCATCGAACACATAATAGAAAATCTGTGGGGTGACCTGAAGAGGGCTGTGCACAAGAGATGGCCTTGCAATCTGACAGATTTGGAGCACTTTTGCAAGGAAGAGTGGGCAAATATTGCTAAGTCAAGATGTGCCATGCTGATAGAATCCTACCCAAGAAGTCGGAATACTGTAATTAAAGCAAAAGGTGCTTCAACAAAGTATTAAAGAGTGTGCACACTTATGCAACCAGCTTATTGTACATTTTTTATTTTTTATATTTTTTCCCCCAACAGATTTGTTTGTTTTTTAATTGAATTGTACAAGTTGTAGGTCACATTAAAGGTGGGAAAAGTTTTGAAATGATTAATTGTTGTCTCATTTTTTATATCATAAAAACCTAGCATTTTAACAGAAGTGTGTACACTTTTTATATCAACTGTGTGTATATATATATATATATATATATATATATATATATATATATATATGTGTGTGTGTGTGTGTGTGTGTGTGTGTGTGTGTGTGCGCGCGCACGCATGCATTAACTGGGTAACTGACTTGCTCCAGGAACCCATTTTAGCCACAGTCCAGACCACAATGTAAAGACAATAAAAAGAAAGATATGCACTTTAGGAATACGATGAAAATAAAATACTGCCATTAAAGCATTTGACAAAGATTGCATGTATAATACATATCCAAGGTGTGGCAGTGAATACATACAGCATTAAACAACATTTACAAGAATGTATACATTTGTGATGCCCAAATATAGAATATTTTTGACTAGCTCATGGGTGATGCATTCACAGGATTTTATTTCTTGGAACACCATGCAGTTGTGCTAAAAAATAATCAAATCCACTAGAAAGCTTAAGTCCAGAGGAACAAAATATCACAGTTATTCTCAGAGTGCTCCTCCTTCTCAGTGATGCAGTAAACAGCACACTGGGCACCGGATGGTGGCCTAGTTATACCTTCCATTGCATATCTGTGAACCATTCTGCAATGACCATGTACCAATTTTACAATTGTATAAGGCTGCATGTATTATAGATGAAGCTTTCCAATACTATTATCTCATACGCCATTCCGACCACAGAGGTAAGGCTATTTCACGCTGCAGTTGTGAGATATTTATAATAAACAAACATAACCCTCAATAAATTGTGTCACTACTATTGTTTGTCTCCATCACTGCTGAATGCTTCCTATTTCATATTTGATGTTTAATACATTGCATCACTGTATCATCACCTTAACCCCTGTTCATTATCTGCAAGTGGCAATATATCATGTTATAACAATGTATGCATGATGCATCTATTACAGATCCATATTGTGTTATCACATCTGTTTAACTTCATATTAGATGGTAACTCATAAAAGTCTGACCTCTTCTTCTTCAGTCATGTTTCACTCATCTATAAGTTTGAGATTAAACCACAAAGATTGACAATCACACACACACAAACACACAGACATACATAAAAAATCCACCTCACCGCACCACCTTAGTAATGGGTGCTAATCTTAACCCTAATGCTGCCCATCCCCTCAACTCTAACCCTACACCTTACCTTCATAAGAAACCTTCCTGTAACACTGCCACTACACAAGACGCAGTCAGATGCGCAAACATGTGCAAACATACACAAGCAACACTATCTATCCCCTAACCTAACACTGACCCTAATCCTAAAATACACAAACAAGCATACAAATATGCAACACCTATCCTTCACTCATCCCAAAACTTAACCCTAACTCCCATACACACGTACAAACACTCTCACCTTTCCTACACCACTTATCTGTCTTGACATTAGACACCATCAACATTTACACTGCTCAGCCATTTGTACCACCGACATTAATCCCCTCCCTGTGTTTGTTGAAGAAATGGCATTTGACAAAATGCAGGGAAACCATATCTCTATTTCTCTCTCTCTCTCTCTCTCTATATATATATATATATATATATATATTTATATAGATATATATATAATATGTAATGTGTTATTTACCCATGTGTGTGTTGTTTGATTAATGTCTAAAAAGGATCTACAGAACCAGACAAGTTATTCATCTAACAAAAATACATAAACCCTGCTTTCCATGCTCATTAATATGGATCACGCAACCAAGTGGGTATTGTGAAATTCAGTTAAGGCTGTGATGGGTTGGGCAACCAGAAAAACTCTGACAACGTTTTATTGTTCTTCAGATCAATCTATTGCAAGCAATTTCAACCACCATTTCTTTGCACTACCTCAGTCTGTGAGTAGTTTCACTCAAGGCTTAAGTGTTACTTTTGATCACCTACATACTCTTTTTCAGTTTGCAGTCAGCAATAAGTTTGTCTTTAAGCTTCTATCTAAAGATGACTAGAAAAGCTCACCTCTACCACACTATCTCAGTTCAAACAAATGGTGGCTTCTTATTTCATAGAGACTACCTGGCTCAATAACAACATTATTATTGTTGCATAATTTCACAGCTCTGGAAGTCTGTAGGTATTGCTTTTATTGCAAAGGCTGATTAGTCTAAGCAAGTTAACAGCTATATATCTTAGCCAGTTTACCATAAACCAGCTCTGTCACCAATGAACCACGATCAGAGAAATTTATGGCAAAGCAAACCACAAAACAGGTATTACTACAATTAGTTATGTTTCTGAGAATGGATATATGTCTTTATGGAGCAGCTTTACAACAGCCCAAGTCTTTACACACTGAAATAAATGACCAAAGAACCAAACACAGTGTGTCCACAAGGTGAAAAAAGTGGTTCAGGCTGACACTGCTTGAGGTGTTTTGTTTAAACAGCCCAAATCTTGTCCACTCTATCTCCAAGCACTAATGACAGATGTCTATGAAACTTCAGACTTGATAAGAAAAGGATTACATCTCACTTCGAAGAAGTAGGTTGCCTGTTCAATACATCTCCTTTGCTGACGAGACTACCAGAAAATGTAAGTTATAATATGGCACACTAGGTTTCACATGTAAAGCAGGCATACCTCTCAAACTCTTAGTGCAAGAAATCTGGACAAAGACAAAAGTAATGGGGGACAAAGGCCCCAAAATAGGGGCAGATTTAAAAAAATGCTCTTATAAACTTACAATGTTGCTGCAGCGTCAGGTTTTGCATTAGCATGCATTTTCTGGAGGATATGAAGTCTGAAACCCAAATGTCTGCCATTATTAAGTGACTTTAATCCTCAATGATTTGTTAGAAAGCCACAAATTTTATGAGAAACAGAGCAGAAATATGAGACAGAAATCTGAACATTCTGTGAAAATCTGGAGTGTTGGGAGGTATGAAAGTAGGCCATTTATATATTTACGTATCATCATGGAACAACAAGACATTGGTAATCTCCAAACTCTGGACCCCACCCAGTTCAGGTTTGTAAAAGGCAGATCATGTCTCCTAAACCTGATAGACTTTTTTGAAGCAGTTACCAAAGCCATAGACAAGGGTAAGGTGGTTCACACAGCCTATCTAGATCTTGCCAAGGCTTTCAACACCATCCCCCACTCTAGAATTATAGATAAACTCACTAAACTAGGTATAAATCCCTATGTCACAAGATGGGTTGCCAACTAGCTCACTGACAGACAGAACTCACACTGTGAAAGTAGCAGACTCCAAATCCGACTTCAGACCAGTGACAAGTGGAGTACCACAGGGTTCAGTCCTGGGTCCTCTCCTGTTTGGTATCTACTTCTCTGAAGTACAGGCTAATACAGAAGGTCTTTGGCTAACGAAGTTCACAGATGACTGCAAACTAGGAGCTATAGTCGAAACTCCTAACGATGTGGACATCCTACAAAAGGGCCTCACTGAGACAGATGCCTGGTGTCAAAGCCATAGCCTCAAGCTCAATGCCAAAAAGTGCATTGTCAACCCCTTTGGTAAAAACTCTGTACCCATGAACTGCAACATAGGCGGTAGTATACTTAACACTGAAAGTGTGATAAGAGACCTTGGGACACAGGTGGACAATAGTCTCTCTTTTGATAATCACATTGCCACAGTAGTCAGGAAATCCTTCTACATGGCACACCTCATCACAAAAGGTTTCTCATCCAGAAAAAAAGAGGTAATTGTTCCCGTCTACTCATCACTCATTAGACCCATTATAGAGTACAATGCCCCTTTTGGTATGTACCTCACAAGACATCTACAACAACTGGAAAGGCTGCAGAATTACCACACAAAGAAGATTACCAGCCTCAAACAGATGCCCTATGCAGACCGTCTCAAAAAACTCCAACTGTACTCCGCCGCATATCGCCTACTCAGAGGTGATCTCTGCCTAACATACAAAGCTATGTCAAATCCAGAGCTGTTGGACATGCTCCACTTAAAGAAATCCCAATCTCTCCGAGCTACACACTCTAGGGACCTAAACTTTGTCACCACAATAAACAGAACATGCCAGAGGGATAGATTCCTGTCCCTAAGACTTCCCACACTCTGGAATAAACTACCTATCTATATCAAACAAAGCTCCTCATTAGCACTCTTCAAGAAAAATCTTGATGATTGGATGGGAAATAGGAAATTCACCCCGGGGATCACCTCTGTGGTTCTGCTCGACAGTGGCACAGGAAAATAATTTTCTTGGTTGGCAAAAGCCAGGGTACCTTTTTGGCTGGGCTTGGATAGGCCCCAGGGCCAATAGCCTAGTACCTACCTATGAACATATGAGCCTATATGTTGTTCAGCTTACACCGGGGATGAAGTATTAACCTGTGGCACTAGGCATGATGAGAGACCAAAGAACAAACCAGATACAGTGTTCAGTATCACTGCAAAATAGGTGGAAAATATGAATGGCCAGATACTGAAACATTATGTGTGCATGCAAAATCAATAGGAGTGTAAAAGATGTTGAAACATTATGTGTGCATGCAAAATCAATAGGAGTGTAAAAGATGTTGAAACATTATGTGTGCATTCAAAATCAACAGAAGGAGTGTAAAGACACTAGTGTGCATGCAGAATCAATAGAATGAGTGTAAAAGACACTGAAACATTATATGTGAGTGGAAAATCAGTAGAAGGAGTGTAAAAGACAATGAAACATTATATGTGAGTGGAAAATCAATAGAAGGAGTGTAAAATATGCTGAAACATTATGTGTGCATTCAAAATCAATAGAAGGAGTGTAAAAGACAATGAAACATTATGTGTGCGTGTAAAATCAATAGAAGGAGTGTAAGAGACACTGAAGCATTATGTGTGCATGCAAAATCAATACAAGGAGTGTAAAAGACACTGAAGCATTATGTGTGCATACAAAATCAATAGAAGGAGTGTAAAAGTCACTGAAGCATCATGTGTGCATACAAAATCAATAGAAGGAGTGTAAAAGACAATGAAACATTATATGTGAGTGAAAATCAATAGAAGGAGTGTAAAAGACACTGAAGCATTATGTGTGCATGCAAAATCAATAGAAGGAGTGTAAAAGATGTTGAAACATGTGTGCATTCAAAATCAGTAGAAGGAGTTTAAAAGGCAAGACAACTTTTGCATCTTCTGGATATATCTATGTTTATATCATTTGAGTTTCATAAAGAAAGGAAGTACACACATCTACTATCAGTATGTAATAAAACTATAGAACAGATAGCAGACATTTGTCTCTGTGAACAAAGATATTAGTAATCTAGTCGATAAGCTGATATTTTTACATTAGTTAGATATTTCTAAGCAAATTTCCTAGAAAAGGATGAGAAAGTGAAGTCAAGACAGTTTGTCAGGTTTATTCTGAAAGGCCCTAGATGAGTCTACCAGTGGTGGTTCTAGCGAGAATTGGGGAAGAAGTTGAACCTCCCCACTACTACTTCTGTGAGATCTTTAAGAAAAAAATACTCTTCTACTATTTATGATTTTATTTGGTTTGTAGTTTGTATATTTTTAGTTTGTTTTTCCTTTTGCTTTATTGTAGTCTTTGTTGTTGTTTAGTTATTTATTTGAGTACAACTCTTTGTGACCATGAGGACTTTAGTATGCTAGGCCTGACAGTTTACAACTGCTTTTATAAGTTCTTGCAAATTCATATTCATAGTTTAGTAATGCTTTAACCTCTGCTGCTGCCTTCTTCTTTTGCCTTTAATCTTTCCCAGGATCGTCTTTTCTAGTTAATTTTCCCTTTTCATTATGTGACCAAAGTTCATAAGTTCATAGGTCCATTTGTAGTTTCTAGGCATGCAGTGCAGGAGACCATTAATGAGCCTTACAGGTAAAAACAAGCTCAACCCCCATGACTGACACATATAAAGCTTTAACAGACAAACAATACAAAAACAAACAAGTAAAAGGTAAGTGCTTTCATGGCTGGAGGCTGATTCTTCAGACCATAATACTCCATGCAAACTGTAGCACTTTTAAAAGTACAAGTTAACTAATCAGAAAAAAACAATCAGGTCACATGGCTACTCAGGAAGTGGTAGGGCAAAACCATTCATAAGACCATTCTAAAATAAAAATTATAAAATCAATGCCTTAAGCCATGTGCTTGTAAACTGGTTTAATAGAAACATTGTTATTCAAACCAGGGGGTGAATCTGCTTTTAATAAAATAAACCACTTAAGTTCAGCATGTTCAGTAATATTTATGTTATCTCCTCCTCTAATGGTACCTTCAATGTCTTCTAAAACAGTAAATTTAAAACAATGAGCAGAGCCAGAATCAGATACATGTTTAGCTAAAGCATTTGTAAGATTTTTGTTGTGAATGTCCCCAACATGTTCAACTATTCTGTCTTTCAGCATCCGGTTTGTTTTTTCCTACATAAAAACTGCTGCACTCTTGACATTTTGCATAATAAATCACATTCAAACTCCTGTAGTCAGCATAAAAGTCAAACTGGATGTAATAGCACAGAGGGATGTTTACTAGAGCTTGTAGTCAAAGTATGTTTGCATGCTTGACAAGATCGACATGGAAAAGTACCTGTATGATCCAACAAAGGAAAACTGTTACATTTGGTATATTTAGAGCACAGTTCTCTTTTTAAAGATTTATTATTGTGAAACAAAAAACTCATTGTGGGTCCTAGTGCCCTTCTGACCTTTTCATCTGGCATCAGAACTGGCCAATTTTTTTTATAATGTCACAAATCACTTCTACATCACTTGAGAATATAAGTATGACTCAAGGGGTGACAGTTTTTCTGATCTATTTTATGCTATTTCATTATATTCCTTAAAATAGAGTTGAGCATTGGTTTCCCTTAAGGAGTATACTTCAGATACTGCTTCATCTACTGCCACAAACCATTCAGATATCTCTGTCAGTGCTTCATCTACACTATTGTCCATATTGTGAAGCCTCAATGTTCTGAGCAACTGACCTTTCAGCACATTCTGAGTGACATGTCTGGGGGGCATGCTGGTTTTATAGAAAACTGTTGTTCTTTTTGTAACACTTCCTAAACATCTTAGTCTCTATTTTGCCACTTATGTCCTTGGATACAGTAATGTCTAAAAAAATCAATTGATTCATAAGAGAAGTGATGAGTAAATTTTAGAAAAGTAGTTTTGGTATGTAAATAATCAACAAAAGCTGAAAGAGTATCAGATGTACCTTTCCATGCCAAAAAGATGTCATTCACAAAACATCTATAGTAGCTGATGTCCACAAATGGATTATTTAAATACATAAATTCATATTCCTATTGAGCTAAGACCAAATTTGCATACAAACTGGCACATGCTGTGCCCATTGCCACCCCAATGCACTGTAGATAAAAAGCATCTTCAAAGATAAGCACATTATTCTCTAGGACTAGTTCAAGAAGCATACATATGAAAGTCACTTTGTTTGTAGAAAAGTAACTGTTCATAAACAAAAAGGCTCTACCATAGTCAATGCCAACTTCATTTGGAATGACAGTAAAAAGTTAATTAATGTCAAGGGTAACAAGAAGTAGTTGCTCAGTATTCTCAAGTTCTTTGTACCAAGCATTAAAGTCACCCCAAATTTGTTTGTATCATTAAGGATGCTGGGTACACCATTTAAAATAGGTTGCAAGACTTTTTCCACAAAAAATAGATAATGCCTCTGTCACCCATCCTCTGCTAGAGACAATTGGTTGCATGGGGGGGGGTCATTCAAATTCTTGTGCACCTTAGGTAGCCCATATAAAACAGGAATAATTGGATGCTCAGTTGAAAAATAGTGACATAAGTCGAGAGAAATCAGGCCAGCCATATGCAAATCAAAAGCATAGAACTCAACTGCATTAATCAGACCTTCAACCTGTTGTTTCAGAAGGGACATATAGGTGTTTGCATCATCTAACATTTGACACATCTTAGTAAGGTAATGCTCTTTGTCCATAAGGACTATACCTCCACCTTTATTGGCTGGATAAATCTCAAGCCAAGAATTTTCACGTAATGTCTTTAGTGCATTATATTCACCTGGAGACATATTGAAAAATGAGGCTCTATCATGAAGTGCAGAACTTGTACGAAAATCATTCTTGCAAAGATTAACAAATATATCAATCAATGGATGCATATTGGGCATAAAGGAACTTGGTTTCTTAAAACAATTGAAGGCAGAAGTTTATTGTTGAGGAAACATTAAATTTAAATTGCATTTCCAGAAAATAATTTCAAATTAATAATAGTATCAGTAGTATTTGATTTCTTGGCTGGTATAAAGGACAGGCCTTTGTTCAACCGACTCTTTTGATCACAAGTCAAATCAAAAAATAAATTATTAAAAATTATTTTTTTTTCAGTCTTGTTCCTTGTATTTATCCTGGTTCAAGGAATGAATGTATCCCCTTCTGGGTCGACTTTGGGACCACCCCTCTTGTAATCTGTCTCTATAGGTAGATGCTCTATGAGCAAAAAATGGGGGGGCTGAAGAAGTACCAGGCACAGTTACTTCTGGTGCTTGAATTGTTAAAGAGCCTGTACTACTATTAGTTGCCTCACTAGTATCTTGGCCCTGTGTAATACTGTTATCAGATGTAATGACGTCTTCTTCATGTGTAGAACCATCAACAGTGTCTGCAATGTTGATTCTGTCACAAGGCCAGGAAAAACATTGCCTTTACTAAAATCAAATAAATCTCTTTGTAGTTTCTTCCTTTTTGTCATTTACAGTTGTGACTCATAAGCCTAAATATTCTCAAATAAATCGTCCAAGTAAGCTTTATGTTGTTCAGAAGCAAATTTACTCATTACGCCTGTTTATAATTTCTTAATCTTGCATAACAAGAGTTCTTTGTCAGGTTTGAAAAAGTTAATAAGAAGCTTCATGTAATCAAAGCTCACCTGTGAACTAATTGATTGCCAGCATTTCAGCAGTTCAGGATAACTTGCACCATAAGTAAGCATCTTCAGAATGCGTAGCCATCATGGTATGCCCTTATGATGAAGTGCAGCTTCTAAATATAGGCATTGCCATTGAAGATGCTTAAATGTGAACAGTTTATTCTCTAGTTCCTTCAATACAACCATACATGCTTCAAATGTATTTGAATCCATTCTGGAGTCAGCAGAAGAAGCATTTGTAGGCATATAAAGTAATGGGTTAGCTTCAAAAGACAGCTGTCATTGCAAACAATCCACATGCAAGTCCTATTAGGATTGTATCCAAGTTCTAAATCATGCCCTTCAGCCATGTTTCACTGGTAAAACCAAACAACAAAGATGAACAGCAAACAGAAGTATACCAGATGAATGAAGATCGAGTTAGCACAAAATACAATCCAACAGGTAAAACAAGTTCGACTACCATAGCTGACACGTATAAAACTTAAATAGAAAAACAATAAAAAAAAAACAAGTAAAAGGTAAGCACTTTCACGGCTGAAGGCTGCTTCTTCAGACCATAATAGTCCATACAAACTGTAGCACTTTTGAAAGTTTTTCAATTAGGAGCTTTTCTTAACTTTGTTTCAATCTCTCTGGCCGTTACTTCATCCAGTTCCATATCCTGTATATTTGAACTTCTTATTGCTTCGTTTACTTCTTCCATCTATTTAGCATCTTTGTTATGTTCCACAGGATTTTCACAGATATTTCTCCAAAATGTATCTATTTCTTCTTTTTTGGTGGCATTTCAATTCTCTTAGATCATTTCTTCTAAACTGAGGACACATTCTTTGTTCTCCATTTCCTGGGGGCATTCTATAGAAAGTCACTAATTTCATTCCAGAGCATCTTCCTGTGCCAGATTCTCTTCAGTTTTATTTTGTGTCATACGTTGCTCTTTCATATGGGAATTCACTGGCCTATCACTGCACAACATTGATTTTGTCAGCGTTGCCACAGTCAGTATCCTGTTCTTTCCCTTGCTGTGCAATTCCAACTGAAAATGTGTACTGGTTTACTAAGGAATGCTCTAAAGTATCTTCATATGGCAACTGATCAGATGTTTCCCACTTCACTGGTTTCTTCTTAATTTGGGGATCCATTGCTCTATCCTGCTGTGATGTTATCTGAGTTAGATTTTCTACACTTAAACCTGCACTTGACAGATATCCATAACCTCAGTATCTATTTCTTTAACTTCTCCATTACTAATCCTCTTTTCTACTTTACTTTTTGTTATCTTTTTTGTATTGTAAAATTTTCCATGTCCGGATGCCTTTGCATATATTTCTCTTAAAATATCTTTGGTGCGTCTCTTTTTGTATTGATTAGTTTTGCTTTCTCCTTTGTATAAATATTGCACCATATTAAATCTCCTTTACTTTCCCATGTCTATATTTCTTCTTCAGATGTCTCCTGCTCCTCCTGTTTCTCCTTAGTTGGGGACTCGCTGTTCAATCATGCTGTGATGTAACCTGTGTTAGACTTTCTTCACTAAATCCTTCACTTTGCAAGTATTCCATAACTTTATCTTCTATTTTTAACCTCTACTTTACTAATCTTCTGTTCTACTTTCCCTCTTTGTGATCTTATTTTTTTATTGTGACATTTTTCATATCTGGATGCCTTTGCATGTATTTCTTTTCAAATATCTTTGAGGCTGCCTTTTTTTTGTGTTGATTAATTTAGCTTTCTCCTTTGCATAAATATTGCACCATATCAGATATCTCTTTCTTTCCCATGTCCATATTTCTTTTTATACCTTTCAAAAGTCTCTAGATTTTGTTCTTTATATTTTCACACTTCCTGAGTCACTTCTTTTTCCAAACGGCCCAAGGTTTCGTGGTCTATATAATATTTTTTATAAATCTGTTGTACTAATGAACACATATTTTATTTGAAGCTTCTGGCAGTTTTTCTTGCAGAAGTATTTTTCTTTCTTCTAATTTTTCTCTTAATCTTTTTTGCACATCTTCTGTCTGGAGATTCTGGGCTTGTTGCATAACAATGACAATACATAATTTCTTTCTTAACCTCAATAGTCCACTCTATCGTCTTTATGGCTCTTTTCTGGCCTATCAGTTTTTGTGATTTTTGTGGACTGCTACTTCCTTCTACAACGGGGAGGGGGCATCCTCCCCCTAGGCCTGGCCAAGCCCCATTGTAGGAATGTTTCTGTGTCTTGAGGATTCTACAGACATTTTTCCAGTCCTGGCACCAGTGCGACTACCAGGACTGGGCACTTTTTTATTCTGGGCCTTGTGCACCCAGCTATCCTTTTTATTTTTTACCCCACTTCTGTCCATGATATATGCTATATAAACACAATCTCTATATCAGTGTCGTCTTGGTGAGATTTTGTAAAAAAACATGGTCTACCTCATGAATGTACTCACCAAGACTTGAGGATTAAATCAATTCCAGCAATACTAGTCTCCTTTGCTTGCTGACAAATCATCTCTCAGTTCGGACTCCCATATAGATTAAGTAATGTGCCAATATATAACTTTGTTGCTCCTTCTTTTCTAGTCTTGAACAGGACAGTTATTCTATATTTACTTCTAACTGTTGCTTTTGGTCAGCATCCAGTTTCCTCAGGATGCAAATAAGGTAGCCAGGTATTCCTCTTTCTATATTAGCTTGCCACCATTTGGTATGGTCAGAACAGTCAAAGGCTTTAGAATAGACAATAATGGAGAAGTAATTTTTTTCTAGAAATTTCTTGCTATTTGCTTAGTATTGACTTTTTTTTGTCCACAATTATCGCTGGAAGATTTTTTTTTTTTTTTGCTCGTCATGGTTATCAAATGTGGAAGACTGCCCAGCTAGGATGGCTGGCTTTAGAGCACAGCACACAATCATATCTATAACTGGTACTAAGGGTTAGCTTATATAGTTCTGTATATTCGTGTCACCTCTTCCTAATTTCTTCGAGTTCCTATCAGTTTGTCGAAACTTTAGCAGTTCGGACACCATATGTTCGAACTGTGAAGTTTGAAAACTGATTATCGTGAAGTTGCGGAACACCAAATTCTTTCCCAGGGAAAGAATTTGGTGGGCTGTTTCTGTGGCTTCACGATTTTCAGCACTGTGGTGGAAAGTTACGGGTCGGCTTCAGGTAAGTGTACGATTGTGTGGATGTTAGGGTTAGGGTGCGGGTTAGGTGAGTTAGGGTTAGGGCACGGGTGAGGTGGGTGTGCAATAGTGACAGACTTTAGGGTTAGGGCGGGAGAGGTGAGTTAGGGTGAGGTGGGTGTGCGACAGTAATAGACCTTACAGTCAGGGCGGGATAGGTGAGTTAGGGTTAGGGCCCGGGTCAGGAGAGTGTGTGTGATAGTGACAGACCTTATGGTTAGGGTTTGCATTAAGGTAAGTGGATAGATAGAAGTGTATGTACAGTTTAGTGTAGGGTTAGATGTAGGATTTTAAGTGTATGTGTGTGGATTGCTGTTTTTTGGTGTGCTTGTGTTCTATGTGTGTTTCTTGGAACAGTGATTTTTTTTCCCTGGGAAAAAAATCGCTGTTCTAAGCCTTCGATGGTTTTCCACTTCGAGGTTAGAAGTTCGAATATATGGTGTTTGAATTTCTGCCATTTCATCGAAGTGATATAGGCCCATTTCTTCTACTATAATTATTTTATATTTCTTTTTATCTTTCTCATTTTAACCCTGGTGTTTCCCTTAATATCCATCATTTTCTTGAATAGATGTCATGTCTTTCCTATTCTAGTTCTTTTCCAAGTTATTGAGCTGCTCATTTAAACATGCTTTCTTACCTCATCCTCCTGTTCTCTGAAACCCTGCATTCATTTTGATCTATTTCATTATCTTCACTGCCTTTTACTCTTCTTCTTTTGTAAGCCACTTCTAAAACATGCACAGACTCTGTCTACCGGGTCTAATCCCTTAAATCTTTTTCCTTTGCACTACACATTCACATAAAATCTTGTTGAGCTTGTGTTGGCCTGGAGACAGCTCATATTTTCTTATTTTACTTTAGATATTTTTTCTTGGCGTTTTAAAAGTTTTGTGTTAGGGTCAAAAAACAATTGTTATGTTTCTTAATAAACATTCACAATGGTATTTAATAATTGAAATATTATACACATTTAATTGCTTTAGAAGCTCTGTGTTAGGGCTAAAAAGCAATCCATATGATTTCCTCTATGTGACCAAAGGGATGAACAACTTAGTTGTGAGAAGAGCTGAGAAATAGTGTTTTTACTAAAAGTAAAGAAAACATGATGTTTTCTTGTGACAGCAGATAAAACTGCTCCTGAAGTGTTTTTTTTTTTTATAAATTGTACGCTTATTTTTTGTATTATTTTTGTCCACATGCCTGCTGATAGTCAAGCCTCCCCTTAGACAGAAATTACTGCTCATTTTCACAGAGCTTCACAACACTTGACAGCCACGCTGCTGGAAATATTGTGCTTTGGTTCACCAATAGCCTCATCACAAGCCCGATAAGTACTTTGCAATATTAGACTTGATTGACTGTATTACTAAGTGTTTATCTGACAGCTTTCCTCAGATACTGCATATTGAAGTGTTTATGTTTTACCTTATATCTGACCTTTATTAAGCTAATTGTGTGATGTAGGTTAGAAAACTTTGGTTTGCACTCTAGTAGCAGTAGATAAGGAACCATGCCAGTTTTGAGCTTCAGATTGCTTAAAGAACCTTAAGCAGTACTGTTTGGTGTTTGGCCAGAGAGCTATTTGATTTTTTTTTAATTTCTCATTGCTTGCATAATGTCCACAGCCACTGGAAATAATATGTGTTGGTTCAACACCAGCCTTATTACAAGCCTGATGAGTACTTTTTTCCAAATTTGTACTTGATTTATTGCATTAATAAGAGTGTATCTGCTAGTTCTGTTCAGATTCTATACATATCTTCACTTTATTTGGATATTTTGTTGTGATCTAGGTAAGAAAGCTTTGGTTTGCACTCTGGTAGCATTACAGGGAAACCTAATTATTTCTGTGCTTGAGATTGCTTTAAGAACCCAGGAGAGTGCTGTTTTATGATTGGCTAGAGGACTATTAGCATCTTTTGAATTTTACTTTGTTTGCATGAAGTTGCTGTATTTAAAACACACTTGACATCGTACAATGACAATTAGCTGTGCTTTCTATAGAAGCAGGTACCTTGTGGTTCAAATATTCCTTATAAAAAAAAATCTCTGAAATATTTTGATCACTTAGTGCAACAGGCCCCTGTTTTAGCATAAAGGAACACTATTCCACGAGTTTAGACTGAGGTTACAGTTTAACCTAAATAACATCTAAGCAAATCAGGTGTAAACTCCTCACTCCCCTTGTAGGCTATACAATAAACACTTGAAACTATGAATTTGCACTTCCTTACTATCTCTACAGCAAGCTTATTGGAAATGGACATCCTGAGCTAATGTAGCAATTGTTTCACATTTAATGACAACCACCTAATCCTTAAACAATCTGATATAGTGTGTCAGAGATGTAGGTATACAAAGTTATTGGAGGCAAGATTCTAGTATACAACTGCTGCAAATACTGAACAGATTGCCAGTAACACAGAGCACCATACTTTACGTAGATTACACATTACAGATGCTGAGGCACCTAAAAACTAATCTACTTAAATCTCAAATGCCTGACAAATGCAACTATAGCAACAAATCTCCTCAGCAACCTCACAAATGCTCAACTCAAGCAATGCCTGCCATGAAACATACACACATAACTCACGGTGTCTCATCTGGAAAGCTCATAAGGAAAAATCTCCACACAATCCAACATCCTTGTCATAGGAAACTCCATTATAAGACTGACTGATGCACCACTCACCAGGCTGAGCAGTAATAAGGTCACAGTCAGTTACCTGTCGGAGACCAGGGCTTGCCAGATAACACCTGCATGTAAGCCCTTGCACTACAAGTACACATATGAAACGGTCAAAGTACACGTGGGAGTAAATGGCCTGAGATTTACCTCTTGGGACTATATGAAGAGAGACATGATGGAGCTCTCAGAATATATTTGTCCAAAGCAGGTATGCAACTATCTGGAACAGCATTTAACCTTCACCTAGAATGATAATTTTAATCCTAGGAGTGCTCCCCAGTCCTGTAGTGGGAAGTTATTTCTCAGCTACCCTTATCTGGTATTGAAGAAATACCTCTCAACTGTACAGGCTTTCACAGAATGTCCACATTTTTGCCACAGATAGTTGGTCTGTTCTTCATAAAATCTGTGTATTTCTGGCAAATCACAGAGGATTTCAGTCACTAAATAATGAGTAAATAATGACATATATTTGAGTTTCAGACTTCATGTCCTATAGAAAATACATGCTAACACAATTCCCGTTATTTTAGCATGCTTTCAAAGTTTATAAGAGCAATATTTAAAATCTGTCCCTATTTCTGGGCCTTCCCCTGTTGTTTTAGACTTTGTGCAGATTTCTTGAATTAAGAGGTTGAGAGCAAACACTTACAAGAACATAGGTAAATTGACTTGTGGTAAGGGAAAATATGGTGATAAACACCTGTATAGAAAGGTGATTTTGTTCATACTTCCTCTGTCAAGTGGTTGCTGCTGCTTTCTTCCATCAAGCGTGGGGAAGATTCTTCTTTTTCTCCCTGTGCTCAGCTAAAGAAAGACTCTTAACTTAATTCTCTTGAAGTTAAAAATCTTTATTAGCAGTTGAGTGCTGCTTAGGTGACTTGAGTAAACAATGGTCTGCTTAGGTGACTTGAGTAAACAATGGTTTGTCAGGGCTTTTTATTGTCAGTTTTGTGGTCTGAGCTGAAGTCTGTCACCACCCAACACTATCCTCTAGCTCCAAATTCCATGCACATGTAAAGAGCTACATAGAAGCATCTATCCTCATCCGCAATAAATGCAATGCCAAATTTACAAATAACAATACCTCCAACTGCAAACCGCATCTGAAACCACTGAAAAAACCTTCACAGCAATGACTAATGGCTTGAGTAGGCATATATCTGAGAATAAGGACCACATTTTTAAGTTTTCTGTACTGCAACAGTTGGTTAAGGACCCTCAGGGTAGAATACTGGATGTACATTTAGATATATGTGAGTTAAGGTGGCAGTTAAGGCTGAATGCCACCCAGACACCTGGTATTAATGAAAATGTGGATATTGCATGTCTTTTGAAGTTAAAAAATATTTTAGGGTAACATAATTAGTTTTAGACATTTGAGTGAATATTTTTATACTTTTAAAGTTTGTAGTGAATGTTAATTTACCTGATATGTAATTGCCATGTAATGTTTGAACTGTTTTACACACATATGTGTTATATGCATTTTGTTTTTATGTATTTATAGTTTTTTTATGTAAGTGTTTAGCATAATTAATTGGTTAATTGGGTGTTTTTTTATATAAAAGGGCTGGGTTGTAAAACTGAAACTGTTCTGATGAAGTCTCTTTAGTAGGGAAGAAAGCGCTCAACTGGTGTGTGGTACAATAAAGCTTTTTGGATTTTACCATTGCTGTGAAGGTTTTTTCAGTGGTTTAAATTTAAAAATCAACCTCTGTGGTGGAATCCAAATATATAAACAGGCTGTACAATAGAAGAAAAAAGCTCATGGCATCTAAAAATAAATGTAACTCTCCAAATGTCAGAAAAATGCTCTTATCAAATGGAGTAAGTCCCTGATCAAATCAACCAAAGGTAGATTTGAAGTAAAAATAGCCATGCAGGCAAGAGATAATCACAAAGCCTTCTTTAACTATGTTAGAAATGTCAGAAATAATTTTCAAGACTATAAAGAACAAATAGCAAATATCATATACTTCATTCCTGAGGATATAGACAATATGCTTTCCTATAAATTTAGCGCTAACTTCAACCTTCGCCCCTTTCCTGCATTCCCACATTAAATACCAGCATCAACACACCCCAAAAATCTCCTAGTGACAAGTCCTCAAATCACTATTCGGGAAAAAAATACTGCTTCTGTGGGGGCTGATAACATACTGGGATGTCTGCTGGTCAGCCTGAAACAGGACTTGAAAAATTCCTTGAAAAGTCTCCTCAATATCAGCCTCTAATCAGAGTTTGCATTGGACGAGTGGAAGACTGCAATAGTCTCCTCAGTATCAGCCTCTAATCAGAGTTTGTGTTGGACGAATGGAAGACTGCAATGGTCATCTCAGTATCAGCCTCTAATCAGAGTTTGTGTTGGATGTGTGGAAGACTACAATAGTCATCTCAGTATCAGCCTCTAATCAGAGTTTGTGTTGGACAAGTGGAAGACTGCAATAGTCATCTCAGTATCAGCTTCTAATCAGAGTTTGTATTGGATGAGTGAAAGACTGCAATAGTCTCCTCAGTATCAGCCTCTAATCAGAGTTTGTGTTGGACGAGTGGAAGACTGCAATAGTCATCTCTCTGCACAGTGGTGGGGTGTCAACTGACTTGGGAAGATATAGACCTAGAAGCTTGATCAGCCTCATCTGTAAAGTTATGGAAAGGGTCATTTTGGAACTGTTAAATAAGGACATATGCAGCCTATAATCCCTCAATTCAAGCCAGTTTGACTTTGTCAAGGGATGGTTCTACATATTTAATCTGGATGACTTGTTTGAAAAAGTTACCAATGCAATGTGTGAATACAAATCTGTATACACCACATATCTAAACTTCACAAAGGCATTCAACACCATCCCCCACTCAGACATAATTGGCAAACTTATCTGGCTAAATGTAAATCTCTATTTAACTTGTTGGATAGCAAATTGGCTCACAGATAGAACCCAGGAAATTATGGTGGGTGGATCTACCTCCTCCAAAAGGTCTGTCACTAGTGGTGTATCTCATGGTTTGGTACTTGGGTCACTCCTCTTTAGCATCTACTTTGCAGAAGTCAAATATACTGTTAAGGACTTACGCTGACACAGTTTGAAGATGACTGGTGCCATCATAAATTCTTCAGAAGCTACAAAGATCATTATGGGAAGATTTCCCAAACAAATAGCACAGCCTAAAACTAAACACCAAAAATAGTATAATTGTATCCTTCAGCCAAGCATAATATCCTCTGCGACTAACCCCTGTGGATTGACCCATTAGTGAGGGACCTGGGAACCCTAAGTAGACCAAAAGCTGCTGTTTGATCACAGTGTATCCACTCTTATGATGAAGTCCTTTTTCATTGTACAGTTTAGGGTTATGGCATACAGGTCCAGGGAAGAGATCATTCCACTGTATAGTGAACTCCTAAAGACTATTTATTGAGTATGATGCCCCCTTCTGTATGCACCTATCCAAGCATCTGACATGACTAGAGTGACCACAGCATTTTCTCATTAAGGAAATCAGGAGCCTAAATCACAAAGGCTACAGTGATCATCTCAAAGCACTGTCCCCTTTCCTGTATCAAACAGGCTACTGAGGGGTGACCTTTGCTTCACATACTGAGTCTCTACCAATCCATCCTTTCATACCTTCTACACATTTGCAAGTTCACTAGTGGCAGAAACACCTGCTCAAGAGATTTTCATCTCTTCTGCAACTTAAATAGAACATGCTGTTGGGATATATATGTCTCACAAACATACCACTTTTCCAGGACTGTTTTCCATGTAAAGCTCAATATGTCTCTTACTCAGTTCAGGTGTAATCTGGATAAGGTGATGGTGAGCAACAAATTTACCCCTGGATTGGCACCCTTGTTCCTTATGTAAAGGGGTAATATGTACATGCCTTCCTCCCACTGGGTTAGTTGTACTACAATAAAAAAAGATCTGCATTAATTGTACCTAAAATACTAGGGCTAGAACTTATTGGGGACACATAGCTTCACTTATACAGATCCTCACAGATCATTAGCCCAGTAGGTACCTATGATTTTATGAACCTGTGAGATGAGTCATCATCCAGGCAGCTATGAAGATGTTTTGTGCTCTTGCTAGCATCTTGTTTTGTTGGACTTGTAAACATTTTGCTTAGGAGAAGAAAAAATAACTTTATGTTTCTTATCCTGAGGCTTGTGGTATGAGGTGAGAAATAGTATTTTTATTGAAGGTTAAGAAAACAGGCTAAAGTTTTCTTGTGACAGCTGACAGAAAATACTGTCTTGTGCATATTTATTTGTTTTGTATTATAATTTGCATTATGTTCTTGTTTTTTTGCCATTGTTATACTGCAGTGTTATTTTAATTTAAGCATTTTCTTGGAGTCTTAAAAAGTTCTAATCAAAAACTGGAAAGCAAACCTTGTGTTTCTAAATTGTGGGCAGAACTAAAAAAAACAGCATTTCTTTAATAAGGTAAGGAAAACAGGTAAAGATTTTTTGTAAGACCTGCTAAACACAGATGCTCTCTGAGATTTTTTCAATGTATGGTTGATATTATTTCATTATTTTTCTTTTCTTTTCTTTTCTTTTTTTTTCAACAGCATTACTTTACTTTATGTATTTTTAAAAGATCTAGGTTAGGGCCAAATCTTATGGGCATTTTCTATAAGTTTTCACATACACGTTGGATATTGATAGACTCCTTAGTTAATTCCACTCTGATCTTCTCCATCATAATGTGCCATGTACCTCCAGACTGCATTTTGGACATTTCTGGCTCCATATCCAACTTTAGAAGTACCCCCACTGGTAACTTCAGAAGTGCAATGATTTCCACATCATAATATTTTACTTTTGTGGTCACATCTTGCATTTCTAGAATTTCCTTGGTGTGATAGCCAAACCCTGCCATATAAATACTACCTTGGTTTTCCTCTAGCAAATATGCAAATGTCTAGTGGGACTAAACAAAAGTAAAAATAAAAAAATAATAAAAATAAAATTCCCACATCATCTTTTTCACTTCAGACACAGTGGAATCTTACTCTAGTACTTGTGCACCCAACTATACTTCATCTGTCTCCCTGCTCACTTCACCTCACTATGTCTCCACCACCATAGGAAACACATCCATGACAGCAACTAACAAGTGCCATTAATTACCTATACCACCTGAGCTCATTTGCATGCTATTACCTACTCCTGTAACTTACAGATCTAGATCCATTTTCCCCATACTACTTTCAAAACTGCTCAGTAAATTAATGTAGCTGTTGCTCTCTCATGCTTGCTTTGGTGCAGATCCCTAGAGCAGTCCTTGCATCACAGTGAATGTCCTTCAGTCTGCATCCCCATACCAAGAGGTACCATCTTTAAGAATGCCAGGTTTGTATTCAGGCTGTGGCACTTCAACAACAAATATCCTAACCTCCTGAGGGCTTGTCTGTTTTTTCTCACCCTATAGGCATAATCTACCTGTGTGATTAACTTGGGAGGCTTCTATAGTAAATTTCACATCCTTTTTTTCAATAAAACCAACCAGATTGCTCCCTTCATCATCCCCTCTAAGACCTATGAAACTTATAATGTCCCTACAGGATTAATACTTGCGAAACATACTTCAGTCTTGAACTTCTGCTCTTCTGTTACAGCACAGCCATTTCACTATCTTGTCAATGTAACTGGATATTACGAATACACATATGATCTGCCAATTCCCTTATCACAATCCAGATTATATTACATTCAGGCTAGAAACAACTGATTTCTCTTTGGCTTGTAATCTCTGCCATTAATACCCCACTACCTTCTCTAGAATGTCAGAAGTGATTCCTCCTTTCAGTGCCAGAATGGATCTCACCATCCATACCGCCCTTACTTTATCTATCAGCAGAGGAAGTGGTTTGCACACACTTATCTTCTCCAGTACCAGCATAGGAACAGGACTGCACCCACTTGTCTTTTCAGGTACATGATCATATAAGAGAATCTGATGCATGGAACCACACTGCTCAGCATTCCCTCAAAAATGTTAAAACTTGAATGTTGCAGATGCTATAAAAGACTATAGTTATTGGACAATAAAGCATCAAATGTCTATATACAATAATATTCAAACATTATTAATGCTATTCAGTCTGTGAGAAATGTCTAAGAAAAAATGTAATTGCATATCTTGCAAAATATCTGAGATATACTGTTCAGCTTGACAGTGTCTTGAAGAAAATTCTCACAGTGTGCAAATATTGGGGGGGGGGGGGATTAGAAGCACAGCCTGGTTCAGAGGCAGGATTATTTACAGTGGCATGTATCATGTCTATATATTTGCTGTAATTGTAAAGGGTTTCAAAGAACAACGTCTTGTCATAAGTCTGTCAATGATTATGGAACCCTTGACCTTTATAACCTTATAAGAATGAAGATAACAAGTTGATAAAGAGATAAGTGTTCTGGCCCACTTGTTTCAGTAACACAGACTATCCACTGCAGGGTTGTTATATACTTTGAAGAAAGTCACATTGGGACAAATTTATATGCCTAAAGGCAAAGCCATGTTATTGTTAAGCAAAGGGTGAGTGCTGAATTAACAGAGACTGACTATAGACTGAACTATTACAAACTTATATAATCTGTTTATAAACTCATGCACAGACTTAGTTTTTTCAATAGACCATACAACCTATACATCCTGGCCTCTTTCTTGGCATCTGTATAGGATGTGATTTTTTTTTTTTTTTTCTTTCTGGTAACAACCAGTTCATCTCACAAGTGAATCTGGTTTGACCTGGACTTTGACTTAGGAAGTAACATTATCAGAGCTGTAACTAAACATAAGCATTGCTGTGGGAACTCCACTTGCAGGATGTGACTGCACTTGTATTTCCCCTCATCATGTTATAAACTTGTCTCCAGGAAATGCCTCTAATACCCGTAGTCATTAATGTTTTGCCCATATTGGCCATGTACTATTCTACAATGCAATTAGCCAGTGGAGTTTTTCTTCTGTGGTGATGGCTTAAACACTATATTATTGCAAGCTGAAGGGATTCAGGAGGGCAAACTGAAATACTTCCCTGCTGTACCAAAATGATATAGGATCTTAAATTGAATCATTATAGAACTTAGCATAGTTAAAGGGAAGTTTGGGTGGCTAGTATGGTCTACTTACTGTAAGGGTAGGCTGTGCATGTGGATAAGTGGATATACCTGATTTTGATTAGTTGGTACAATGGGGGAGGCCTCAAGTTGCTGACAAGAGTAGTGGAGCAGGGACAGGGAAATCTAATTCTCAAGACAGAGCTTGTTTGGTTGGGTGTTGCACTGCACACTGTAACAAGGTGGTCTCATCACTGCTAGACAAGTGTCATCACAAATCTGATCACCTCCTCTGAGACATGGTAGGTATCACATTATAGGTGTGTGGCCATGGTAGGATTTCCTGGTGTAGTTTACCACTCACAAGAAGAGCAGGTGTTTGCATGATTCCCTGGTCACATAGTTTATAGTACTTTACGTGCATTTAGAGAGCAGCACATGGGCTGTATAGTGAGGTGGTGCTGGAAGATCTGTGAATAGGACCTCGTTTTCTCCATATGTGTAGCACAGACTAGCTAATGATAAGCCATGTGTAATTTTCCTTTTAACAGCAAATACCAAATTATAGTTTGCCTTGCTCATTCGTAGACAATGTTTATAACTAGAGTCAGCTTTAAGAGAACTTTTCATCTGCTTCTGCATTCTAAGACCATCCATTATGTTAATTGGTTTCCTGACAGAAACAATTAACAAGAACTCAGATTCATGATTTGTTGGATTGAGCCGGTTCTATCTTATAAGTTAATGTTTCTATGTCTATATTATTTTTTGTGACATGTACTTGTTGGAGGTCACTGTTGAAACACAAACCCTTAGATCAGCACATGTACAAGTTGTTCAGTAGATACAATAAAAAGAAAGCATCCTTAACCCTCTGGCAGTCAGCACACAGGGTTAAGGCTGTGAGCTGTGGTGCAGAGTTTCATTTCCTCTGCTCTCATTTGTTTACATCTGTTCAGCATTCAGGGCATGCATTATTTGACAGTTTTGGGTAGGTGGAATGATTCAAGGCAGAATAAATCCCTGGGCCAGTATAAGTAATCTGTATAGATGTGGTGGGAAATAATCACAGAGTAATACCTTTTGTATGCATTTGTCAGATCAACTGCCATTGTGGCCCCACCCATTGTATATATGCAGGGCTATGGAACCATGAATAGCCCGCAAGCCTGTTTACAAGTGTGTGTGTGTGTGTGTGTGTGTGTGTGTGTGTGTGTGTGTGTGTGTGTGTGTGTGTTTGTGTGAGGGGATTCTTTCTATAAATATCTGAATATTATAGGACTTTTTCCCGTTCATATGAAGCAAAAATAAGGAGATACGAATATAGTTTACACAGTGAATTTTTAGGTGCAGTTATATTATTTACAAGGGACATTATGCAAGCTATCATGACAAAAACTAATATATATAACAATATTATGAGTAACACTGTTTACATGTGCATATGTGTTTATTTGGGGAATTCTTTGTTATACACTTGGATATTATTGGCCGTTGTTACAGCCCAGGGCTTAATTTTGTAATGATTTGATGAATTAATTAAATTAATTCATTAATTAAAATAATTAATTCATATTTTAGGTGAACCGGACCTCTGGGAGCCATTTTAAGTCATGACTTTGCTATAAAAAATCTGAGAATAACATGGTGTAAATATATAACACAAAATGAGATAGGAGTATAGCTTACATGGTGATTTTATTAGGTGAAATCATTAAAAAGTATTTACAATAGACAGTGTGCAAGTGATCGTGATAAAAAGTAATATGTGCAACACTATTATGCACTAACAGTGCCAAAGGAATGTTATGGTGCTTGCATTTGTAATTATGGGTATACAGTATGCTGCTCCTCTGAAGGATGATGATAAGGAAGGAGGAATGATGAAGAAATGGTAAGGGGACAGAGTAAAATCACAGATATATGACCGAGTCATAAGGATGCAACTGCATATTTGAAATAATTTGCTTGCCTGGTTGATCGTGCAGGTAGGATTTGAGCTGGCAGATTAAAGAAGAAAGAGTGAGGAGTAGACATAAGGTGCTATTAGCGAAATCCACATGGTGGGGGGGCAAACTGGATGAAGGCATTATCAGTATTGACCAGAGAATGTTGAGGAATGAGAAGTGAAAGAAGGTTGCAATTTTAAGATCTTGAAGTTTGCTCAGAAGTTAATTTTACAAGGTATTGTTCCTGTGGTACAGAGTTTGTTTTCCTCATTCCTTGTTTGTCGACTGTGCGACCTTCAGCAAATTTTCTTAACTATACACTGTTCTTGGTCACCCCTTAAAAACTACTGTGTGTCCAGTGGGTCTATCCAGTTAACAAATAAAATAATTATTATATGAGCATTCATTCATTTATAGTGAGTAGTTGGCATGATCTAATATTGTGACTTTGTAAAAGATCTTGCTGATAAGCAGGTTGATTCTTTGTGTACTAGGTAGGCAGTTTGCCAGTTTACCAGCTTTACAGACATGCAGTGATGCAGACTGCACCAATAAAAAAAAAAAATATATGGTTCTGGATAATTTGAAGTTTCTGTTTTTAACAGGGGTAGATCTAGTCATAGGGAGGGGAACATTCAATGGTGGTAACAACATGGAATTGCATTTGTACAAGAGGGATAATATTTTGCTGTTTAACTTGTGGGTGTAATAAGAGAAGCTGAAGGGGGGATCTATCCAGACTATTAGATATTTTATAGATTCAGCTGTTTTCATGGAGTCACCACTAGGGTCTATAACATTCCATCTATCAGTACACGAGTAAAGGTGTTCCTATATACCAAAAACTATGGCACTGGTTTGATGAGGTCAACAATTAGACACATACAGACACATATACTCACAAACTTGGCCTAGGTCTTTTAGGGTATTACTGAAGGTATTGCAGATTATCTTAGGAGAGCTGCCTGTTTACAGTATTAATATTATTATTATTATTATTATGTCATTTGCATAGCAGGTGACACTGAAGGTAAGGGTGTTGACATAGAATATAAATAATAAAGAACCAAGTACCCTGACCCATTCAAGATACCAGAACACAGTGCAGAAGGAGAACTGAGTATGAGAAAGAGAATGTAAATTTATAGAATTGACATATCTTTAGATATACAGAGAACAATTTAACTGAGGGAGAGTTGTGGCCAGAGAGAGAGAGAGAGAGAGACAGAGAGGCAGAGATAGAGTGTGAGAACCTTTGGAGGAACAGAGAGTGATTCACTAGATCAAAGGCCTCAGACTGAGCATATACCTTACTACGTAGAGGACAGTCTTGTTTCAAGGGTCAGCTACTATCAGGTATTGATAGTATTGCAACACATTCGCCATGAATGTTCATCCTGTGCCTAACAGCTGTACCACTGATGGCCACATCATTTGTTTAGTTTTGAGGCTAGCCCTAACACCGACTGTAAAATATTAATCACCTTTAATGAGTAGTGTTTAGGAGCATGGAGATAACCTTTAGCTCCGCACTCCCATAATTTGCCTTGCACCATTTGGTCTTATTTTGGGACACTTTTAGCTCAGGTCATATAAACGAGATTTGAGGCCTTGTAATAAAGAATAAGAAGTGGGTGAACTCACATCTTATTCTGTACTGAGTGTCTTTGAAGAGTGTGTTAATTCAAGGCAATAGTTCAAATAAAGACACTTTAGACCTTGTATTCCAGCTGTGGTTTGTTTAGTTTGTTGATTATTTTGTGTTTATTATTAAGCTTCTATCATATTCTGCACTGAGCTTCTTCGGAGGTACTCTCAGAACGTCAGTGTAGTCCTCAGGCCACTTCATCTGATAATGCATATTACCTATGCTATATGCTTTGTAGCATTCTTAAGAGTGGAGCAGGTGCTTCTGGGTGTTTCTATTTTTTTCTTAAACAAACCTAATAGCTGTAGTGCAAATGTGCCAGTAGTATACCCTAGCACAACTCTGTGGAGTGCATAAACTCAGCTTACCACAGTTTGTCCTTGTAAATAAATAACTTTTGCACTTTCATATTTTTTGTGAAACTGACAGCAGGTGCATTAACATAACATAGTCTACAGACTCTTGCAAATGCATCATTATCCATGTAATATATTTGCTTATAGATTTTGTTCGCTGTTTACATAAGTACAACCAGTTCAGAGAAGGTTAATTGTTTTCAGTATTTCGCTTCCAGAGTTATCTGATCCAGTATTGTACGCTCTTTTGATCAATGCTTTCTGCTGTGAACACTGACTTTCATTTATTTCCCTTCTTTACATTCTTTCCTTTTCACCTTTTCTCAGCAAAACATACAGATAAGTTGATCAGATCATTATACTATTATGGGTCATTATTTAAGAATAAATATTTAAATAGTTTGATATATTAGGTAATGCTTGGCTATTTATTTTTACTTATAAACTTAGAACAGCAGGATCCAGTAAATTCAACAATTGTGGTGTGTACACCATGACATAAACCATTACTGTTAAATGCACACTTCAAATACATTCTTACTAATACAGTGGAAACAAAAATATACAACCAGTCCCTTGGTCACATTATCCATGTTGCCACTTCATATTTCACTTTAATCCTTTGACCTCAGAAGGAGTCTACAGGAATTTTGAAATCCATTAGCATCTTTAAACACTCACACTAAATCTTGGAATGATGTCCTAATGGTCAGGCCTATTCAACATTGTGCAATCTTGGCAGTTCAAACCGCACGATTGCTGCATCACTCTGGAGTCATAGCTTTGGAGTTTTGGAAGAATAAAGAAAGATTTATTTACAGCCTGTTTATGTGCAGGCATGCAAATTTAGTGAGAATATAACATGTACCATACGAGAAGAAGTGAACAAAACAAGTGGACAGAACTGAAAGTCAGAACAATTTAGGCCAAGACTGTAAAAATGTCCCACAGCATAGGCTGTGTTTACATAACTCATGCATCAGCAATAAACTTTAAAGATACTTGAATGAAATGTCAGTATCCTTAAAATGAAGATTTAGGCATAAGTAGATCTTCTCCAAGAAATACTAACATTTTGCTATTAGATGTAACATACATCTAATAAAGCTGTCATTTACTTAAAGCACAGCAACACATGTTGATAGCAAGCACAGACTTTCAGTTTACAGTGGCGTATTTATTTAAACTTGAACTAAAAGGAGAAGGAACACTAACAAAACACATAATTAATGTAAAACAATAAAAATAAATCTTTTCCCATTTCCATCATTTATTATCTAAAATATAATGTTTTATTAGGCACAGTTCCTGGATTTCAAGCAACTGAAATAAAACATTTCCACATTATTTTTTATGCTTTACAATATAGAATGCAGTTCAAAATTAAAAGTTCATGCCTCTTTTCTTCGTTTTAACTTAGTAAATTGGTTGAAGAATTTATACTCCCCTTATATACATATATGTGTGTGTGTGTATATGGGTGTATGTCTTTTTATATAAACTCAGGTTATTGAAACCAACAGAGCAAATGATCTATTGATCACTGGTATAAGTTTTCTTTAAGATCTAGAAGTAATATTGTAGTTTGTTTTATTACATTGTGCTGTTTTATGTGAGTTGGACCTCCAGTGTTTTTTCCCTTTCTTTCACTGTAGTACAATTATGGAGTTGTTATATACAAGTTAGGGGGTGTGGGATGCAGATCATCAAAGGCTCATAGGTTCATAGGTAGGTACTAGGCTATTACCCCTAGGGCCTATATTAGTCTAGCTAAAAAGGTACCCTGGCTTTCGCCACCCAAGAAAATTATTTTCCTGTGCCCCTGTCGAGCAGAGCCAGAGAAGTGATCCCTGGGGTGAATTTCCTATTTCCCATCCAATTATCAAGATTTTTCTTGAAAAGTGCTAATGAGGAGCTCTGTTTGACATAGATAGGTAGTCTGTTCCAGAGTATGGGAAGTCTCTGGGACAGGAATGTATCCCTCCAGCATGTTCTGTTTATTGTGGTGACAAGGTTTAGGTCCCTAGAGCGTGTAGCTCGGAGGATTGGAATTTCTTTAAGTGGAGCATGTCCAACAGCTCTGGGTTTGACATAGCTTTGTATGTTAGGCAGAGATCACCTCAGAGTAGGCGATATGCGATGGAGTAAAGCTGGAGTTTTTTGAGACAGTCTGCATAGGGCATCTGTTTGAGGCCAGTAATCATCTTTGTGAGGTATTTCTGTGGCCTTTCCAGTTGTTGTAGATGTCTTGTGAGGTACATACCAAAAGGGGCATTGTACTCTATAATGGGTCTAATGAGTGATGAGTAGAGGGGTACAATGACCTCTCTTTTTCTGGATGAGAAACCTTTTGTGATGAGGTGAGCCACATAGAAGGATTTCCTGACCACTGTGGTGATGTGATTATCAAAGAAGAGACAACTGTCCACCTGTGTCCCAAGGTCTCTTATCACACTTTCGGTGTTAAGTAGTCTACCACTTATGTGGTAGTTCATGGGTAGAGAATTTTTACCAAAGGGGATGACAATACACTTTTTGGCATTGCGCTTCCGGCCATGGCTTTGACACCAGGCATCTGTCTCAGTGAGGCCCTGTTGTAGTATGTCCACATCATTAGGAATTTCGATTATGGCTCCTAGTTTGCAGTCATCTGCAAACTTTGTTAGGCAAAGACCTTCTGTGTTAGCCTGTACTTCAGAGAAGTAGATACCAAACAGGAGAGGTCCCAGGACTGAACCCTGTGGTACTCCACTTGTCACTGGTCTGAAGACGGATTTGGAGTCTGCTACTTTCACAGTGTGGGTTCTGTCCGTGAACCAGTTGGCAACCCATCTTGTGACATAGGGATTTATACCTAGTTTAGTGAGCTTATCTATAATTCCAGAGTGGGGGATGGTGTTGAAAGCCTTGGCGAGATCCAGATAAGCTGTATGAACCACCTTACCCTCATGTATGGCTTTGGTGACTGCTTCAAAGAAGGCAATCAGGTTTAGTAGGCAGGATCTGCCTTTTACAAACCTGAACTGGGTAGGGTCCAGAGTTTGGAGATTACCAATGTCCTTGTTTATGAGTTCCATGATGATACATTCCATGGCATTGCAGACCATGCTTGTCAGGCTAATGGGGCGGTAGTTCCCGGGGTCCATCGTGGCTCTCCCTTTGTGGAGTGGGATAACTGTCATGGTGCGCCATTCAGTGGGCACAAAGCCTTAGGTGAGGCTATGATTGAACATGGTACTTAGGTAGGGTGCCAGTTAATTATGTAGTTTGTGTAGAACACAGCCTGGGATATTGTCAAGGGGTACAAGGTTTTAGGCCAGACTGTAAAAACATTTCTGTTTTTTTTTTTGAGATTTAATGATTTAGATAAGTTAGGTTTCAATAAGTTGAGTTTCTAAAAAGACACACCCAAACATATCTTTATCTCTCTCTTTCTCTCTTTCTTAATATATATATATATATATATATATATATATATATATATATATATATATATATATATACACATATATCTGTGGATATAGATGCATATATAGATATATCTGTGTATGTATGTGTGAGAGTGTGGGTGTGTGCACTTATGTGTGTAATAAATATGTATATATTTATATATGTTTTTGATGCTTGTGTTTATATATATATATATATATATATATATATATATATATATATATATATATATATATATATATATATATATATATATATATATTTATTTGTATATGTAAGATAATCAATTCTGCAAAATATTGTAGTACTTACTGTTGACAATAAAATTGGTGGGGTGCTGAGCCTTAACACCCCTGCTAATTATTTACATCTGTATAAAATAACACATACACACAATCATACAAATACGCACACTACTTTCTCTTTCCCACATGTATACATACACACACACACACACACACACACACACACACACACACACACACACACACACACGCACACACACATATATATATATATATATTTCTAAAGCCTGATTCTCAGATGACCGAGTTTCAAAATCCCGAGATGAAAATCATGAAAGTTCAGAAAACTGAACATTGACGTTGATATATTTAGTTAGGGTGTATGTGTGGGGGGCATAGCTCTCCACCAGGTAGGTGGGTTTTACTTACCTTGGTGTGAGTTTCGTTTACAGTTGGCAACGTATTTACTTACCCTGGTAAAAATCAACCTTAGGGTTTCTGAACTTTTGTGATTTTTGTTTTGGGATTTTGAAAGTCGGTTATCTGAGAGTCTGGCTTTAGAAGTGAGAATCTAACATGTCCAAACGA
The DNA here is from genome assembly GCF_019279795.1 of Protopterus annectens. Lineage (NCBI taxonomy): Eukaryota > Metazoa > Chordata > Ceratodontiformes > Protopteridae > Protopterus > Protopterus annectens. The sequence continues at coordinate 1,697,672,482 of NC_056731.1, forward strand.
AAGTACTGTATAGTATTATATAGTGTAGGTAATTAGGAGTATGCAGGAAAAAATGTGCAAGATTTCACAGATTAGGGTTAGAGTAACTGTAAGCAAAGGTAATTAATTTACTGTTGTGCATGTTTGGTGTTGTATGTGCTCTGTGCCCTTTTGTTTTGTGTAGTGGTACTGTTAAGGAAGCCCCACCTCCTCACCATACTAATGTGTATATCCCTAACCTTAACCCCACTCCTGCTCCTATCCCAAGACACACACATTACAGTACTAAACCCCCTTTCCTTAGTACATTATTAACCCCCCTTTCCTTAGCAGTACCATTATTCACAGAATGCTTGTTAGCAGAAGCGTTCACTGTTTTGTCACTCAGTGTTTCCTGTATTATTGCATATATAAACAAAGTGACAAGTGAAAGCCTTCAAATTAAAATGATTATTAATATTTGCTTCTCTTTTCCAGTTTCATTCCTTCTTACTTACACCATATTTTTCTTAATAGCCAACTCTTATTCTTTCCAAAGCATCATCTTTCTTCCCATTCCAACTCTTACAAATAAAGTAATCAGTAGTTTATCTAATCCATACTCTTTTCCTTTATCCGTTTTTCATAAATCCCATACTTTATCATATACATTGTAATCTGATTTAACCTTTTTCTTCATTAAAATCCCTTCTGTCCTACAACATTCTATAGATGCATGCTTCATTCTTTCGTCTGCATTACACTCTGTTTCTTTTCTTTTAACCTTTGTATTTCATATCAGCAGTTACAATCATTTTGCTAGTAGTGATCTCCATATAAAATCTATGCAAAGTAGTTCTTTAAAGCTTAATTTCTTTAATTTTTACTATTTTAATAAAAACTCCACCCAAAGTATACAAGTGATGTATGTATTAATATATTTTAATAAATTTGTCATAACGTTTTTCATTTACTTCACATATTTTCTAAATTCTATTTTCCACATTTTGCCTTCAAGAAAGCTATAGCTTTGTCACATCTTTTTATTTTATTCATTCAGATCATTAGAAATAAGCATTACAGTTCCCATATAATTTTCTTAAAATTGCTTCTCCTCTAAAAGTAACTACCTTGAAAACATGCAGCAGATATAAAGTATTACTGGATTTAGAAGTCTTTCCTCCTTATCATTATATACAATTCCTCTCTTTTCAGCACTGAGTTTCAAACTCCATACATTTGGCAACACAACTATTAGCAATTCTGTTTTTGTAGCCTCTGGAAAAAAATAACTCTTCCATATGACTCATACTTTCCATCAATCCTGTGCTTTGTAAGTATTTTTTTTCAGAAACGCATTACAAACTTCCTCCAAACTTTCACACTATGATGTGATTTTTTTTAATAACTTTACCCATTGTTGGCTCATTATCCTTTCTGACAGTAGCTTCTTTTCATTAGAATACTTTCCTGCTATCCTCATCCTGCCCTTGAAGCTATAATTTTTATATTTAACTCTTAACCAAGTATTCAAAAAATGTTAGCAGTTTTCACTATTAATTCTTGTATCCATACGAAATGCTTAGCCATCAGAATTTCATCAGCTGTATAATTAGAACTTGCTCCCTTTACCATTTCCACTCTAGCTTGTACCTTTATCCTTTATTAGTTTTATAAACCCATTCATTAATAATGCAAAAAAGCAGCCCAATTATAGGGCTTCCCTATTTCACCCTTTTTCCTTTCTTTCTTCTTCGTCTTCCCTTTTAGTCACACATCATCTATTGTGTAGGAGGGAATAAAGGAGGAGGTATATCAGTCCATACCTCTCAACCTCTTACTGCAAGAAATCTGGACAGAGCCAATAATAATGTGGGCATGAAGGCCTGAAAATAGCAGCGTATTTTAAATATTGCTCTTATAAACTTAGAAAGTTGCTAGAACAACAGGTTTTGCATTACCATGCATTTTCTGGAGGATGTGAAGCTTAAAAAGCAAATGCACGTCATTATTTAGTGATTTGAATTACTTCAGTCCTCTGGGATTTGCCAGAAAACCACAAATTTTATGAGGAATGGACCAAAAATATGAGGCAAAAATCTAGACATTCTGCAAAAATCTGGACAGTTGAGAGGTATGTTAATCAGTCTACATTCAGAAGAGACTCACGCCAAGGCTAGTAAAGCAGCATGATGCACTAGAGTGTCTTCATGTCCAAATAACCAGAAAGATAGGTCCCATAACATATATTAACCAGCTATAGAACTCCCTCTATATCAAATGAAAGCTACAATGCATAGGAACTAGAATCACTCAATATTAAATCCAGTACTATTTTCCCTAGGTGATGTAAATAATCCAACTCTAGACTGGGAAACCTACACTACCGCTGGTGCACAAGCACAGAGATTGCTAGACTTTGTCAATACAAGTGCCTCAGAACAATTACTCAGAGTACCTAATGGGTGTGTGGGGGGGGGGGGTGAGAGAACATCTTGATTCTTGTCCTTGTTATTATGGGAGTATCTTGTACCATCCCTTGCATATCTTCATCACTTGTTAGGTCTGACCATAAAGCAGAGTCCTTTGAAATAAAACTGAAAACAGAGAACGCTTCAACCCAAAGTACCTTTAGAAATGTCTTTAAGATGAACTACCTACTCCTAAGTGATACATTAGCAAGCTTGAAATCCCTGTCAAATCCAGATGGGTTCCCATGGGAAAAGGTGCAGGTCAAACCCCAGAAACAAACCCATATGGTGGAATCATAATATCAATGAGCTTTATAATAAAAGGAAAAGAATTTTGACCAAAAGTATGAACAGTAATTCCAAGAATATTAAGACCCTTGTTACTGAAATAAGCAAACAACTCAGGAGCTTAATAAAATCCACCAAAGCTAAGTTTGAGGCTAAAATAGCTGCCCAAGCCAAAGACAATCACAAGGCATTTTTTAGTTTTGTTTGTAATCACAAAAGCACAATGCAGCAATGCTCTGTGACTGTGACTGTAGACAATGTTACCTATACTGAGGCTGAACATAAAGGTGACCCACTGGCCAATAAATTTAGCTCTAACTTTACCCCTCTCTCCCCTTCCGGCTCACCTCCAGCTATCACACAAGATCAAGTCCTAAAAGTGCTATTAAAAGCTAAAAATACTGCATCAGTGGGTCCTGACAATATCCCTGGATGCATCTTAAATAGCATAAAGTACAATTTAGCCACACCCCTAACAACACCATTCAGTCTCAGCCTCCATACAGGTTTTGTACAAAGTGAATGTAGAACACTAATAGTAATTTTCCTGCGTAAGGGAGGATCTTCCACAGACCCAGGCAATTACAGACCCATAAGTCTGACTAGCCTCATATGCAAAGCCATGAAAAGATTTATCATGGAATTAAATCAGTCAGAACATAGGGAGCTTCCAAACACTGGACCCATTTCAGTTTGGATTCATTAGGTGCAGGTCATGCTTACTCAACCTGGTGGATTTTTTGAAAAGGTCACTAAAGCAATGGATGAAGGCAAAATGGTACACATCACATACATCGACCTGACAAAAGCTTTTGATACAATTCCCCAGTCAAGCATAATAGAAAAGCTAAATAAGCTGGGAATAAACCCCTATATCACCCACTGGATTGGCAACTGGTTCACAGATATGACACAGATAATCAAAATAGGTGACGCTACTCCAACAAAGAGACCAGTCACCAGTGGAGTCCCCCAAGGTTCTGTGCTGGGACCTCCCCTGTTTGGAATCTAATTTTTTTAAGTAAAAGCCAGTATCAAAGGGCTCTGGATGACTAATTTTACAGATGACTGCAAGCTAGGAGCAGTCATTGAACCTCTTAATGGCTTAACCATCCTGCAGGAAAGTTTGTCTCAAATAAATAACTGGTGTCAAAATCATGGTCTGACTCTAGATGCCCAAAAATGCATTATTGGATTCTTTGGGAAGTCATCTACCCCAGAGAACTACCACATTGACAATATGCCCCTAAGATTTGACCCATTTGTTTGGAGTCTGGGAACTTATGTGGACAGTGACCTAACTTTTGGCCAACATGTGTCTATTGTTGTAAGAAAGTCCTTCTATACTGCACAGCTTATAAATAAAGGGATTGTACCTAGATCTAGGGATGTCATTGTCCCTCTTTAATTAGCCATCATTAGGCTAGTTGTTGAATATAATGCCTCCTTGAGCATGTATATGTCCAGCTGCATGGAACAACTGGAATGCCCATACAGATACTTCACTAAAAGGATACAAGGTCTAAACAACATGTCCTACATAGAACTACTAAAAGCCCTGTCACAATACTAGATATCTTAAAGATTTCTAACAGGTGACATGTGTCATATAAGGCATTCTTTGACCCATTACTAAAGGACTTATTGCACATCAGCAAATCCAATGGCATCAGAAATATTCAGTCTAGGGATTTAAACCACTTCTGCAGCATCAGCAGAAGAGTTTGGAGGCACAGGTATATTTTGCAGGGAATACTGTTGCTGTGAAACAGGCTCCCCATCCACATAAAACAAATTTCATTCCACAAGCACAACTTATATCTATGGACACAGAAAATGTACCCCTAAACTGCCCCCTATATTACTAATGGACAGATGGAGCTCCTAAATGCTTCAACCCATGCATGGCACCCCTCAAATTATCTATGGTATGAGCCCAGTTATTCTCATTTGGCATAATATATAATTATTGACCATAGGATGGGTAAGTCCAGTCTATATCCAAATGGGATTGGCTATTTCAAGCACACAAATGGAAATTGGCTAGGCTTAAAGTGACCATCAGCAGCTAGCTTTGTACTTACCTATTCACCTATGAACTAAAAAAAACAAGAATGAATTGTGAGCCACTGACTTAAAATACACATGAGGCTGTTCCTAAAACCATATATGTTCAGTATTCCTCTCAACTGCTGGTAAGCAACAAACTTGAAAGCCTTCATCACATCACATTACTAGCTTTCCAATGATTCCTACCTTCATTATAAAATTTGTAACTTCTTTGATTGTAACATTAACAGACTTATACGTCTCTCCATAATACAAAATAAACTTCTTCTTCTAGAACTCTGTGTATCAATTTTCTTAATCTAACTTGTAATAGTTTCAAAGATATTATGTATAAAGAAGTTATGTACTCACCATAATGTTCCATCTGTGTTGTCCATTTTCATTTTTCCTCAACTGGTGGTTTCAGATCTGAAACTCAGATCTGATTCAGCCATTACTAAAACTTGCGGTAACCAAAAAACTCTCATGCTTCTCTCTTACCCCTGATATGCCAACCCTAACATAACTCAGATCTTGTTTGCTGACTTTTTATTGAAATGGTAACTATCATTTTATATTAATGTCTATATATAGATACATACAAATGTATATGTCCTTCAAAGGAAACTATATCTGGAGATCAGTTAGAAAGGACAGTGGTGTGTTTATAATGTCTCATTCATCCAGAAGTTTGTTGAAATAAGGATTGGGGATTGGTGGGCGGGATGTTGAGGAAGAATGAAAATGGACAACACAGATGGAATGTTACGGTGAGTACATAACTTCTTTAGCTGATGTTGTCAATTTTCATTCTCAGCTGTTGGGACAAAAACACCAGCTACCTAAAATCCCAGGTGGACTCTAAGGAAGGATTTTCCTGAGCACAGTTGAGCCAAAATCTGCTCTACCCCTTGAGACCAGATCCAGTTTGTAATGAGTGATAAAAGTATGGGGTTTCATCTAAGTTGCAGCTGCACTTGGTTTGCTATCACATGTTTGACACTACTGTAGCCGAAAGTGCAGATATCCGAAGAAAATGTTCAGAAATCACAACACCGATCACAGTAAATGCCGAACTGAGCATTTCAGTGGTGTCGAACGTAGAACATTTCAACTTTACTAAAATGCTCATAGCCGCTAAACATATTTTAACATGTTTTGCAGGGGGGCAAGTCCCCCTGCACCCCCACACCCTCCTACTTATATATACAAACTCTGAGATCGCACTAAACTCAGGAAACGGTACATTTCCCAATCCTCACTATAGTGCAATCTGCACTACACTGTCAAACCTTGCTATAGCGGCTGTTCGCTATTGTAAGGTTCGACAATATAGTACTCGCACTAATGGTTCTGCTACCTGATTTACACACATATGTTAATCGCACACAGTGCGATCGGCTATGTGATTGTAAACTGCTGCACATATGTGGTCCATGGAAGCTCTAGATAGAAAGACTGAAGAAGTTGTCATGGGCCTAGTTTAATGGGCTCTTAAAGATTTTGGTAAGGATAGTTTGTTATAGATAAAAGAAATACAATCCATCAGTCATCTGGCTAGAGTTAATTTTGCCACTGGCTTTCCCAATTTCACATCAGCAAAAGAAACACACAACTAATCTGTCTTTCAGATTTGTTTTGTCCTATGTAAATAAAAACATAATTGTCTGTGAACATCCAATAAATGCAACATGTATTCACCTTACGTAGAAAATGTAGAAACAGCGTTGAAAGGTAAAAAAAAAAAAATGCTTACTGCTGCAGCAGCTTGCTTATAAAAGATAATAAAATGGATATAATAAACAACAAGCAAGCGTTGACAGAGTGAGAAATAACCTTCTATGTGTAAAAAATCCAAGTAATCCGGTCTTCTGAGACAAATAATTCAGTTTATTACACAGATAAACCATGATAAGTGCTTTCACTAACTAGTAGCTTCTTCAGATCACAAAACAGTTTGTAAATTTGCCAGTATTTAAGAACAGTTGCAAATTAATGGACTAATTGATACTGGATTCTGGCACCACCTTGTGTAGGAAAGTCACATTGGTTTGTAATGTAACTTTATCCTTATGAAAAACCATGTATGGAGGTTTTGATGACAAAGCTTGAAGTTCTGAAACTCTTCTAGCTGAGGTAATAGCTACTAGAAAGAGATTTTTTAAGTCAGAAATTTAAGGTCACATTTCACTGCTGGCTCAAAGTGGGGAATGAATTAAGGCCTGCAGTACCAAGTTCAAGTCCCATGTTGGAGTAGGGTTTTTATACTGTGGTGTCAAGAGAAGTATGCCTCTCAAAAATGCTTTACAAAGTTTAGAAGAAGCCACAGAAGAATGTTCAAATCCAATATGAAAATTAGAAATTGCTGTCAATTGAACCTTAATAACAGAGGAGCTGGCCCCTTCATTAAAGATGGAAGCTAAAAATTTGACTATATTATTTAGCAGGGCTGAAAATGGGTTAATGTGTTTTTGCTATGTCCAGTAAACAAACTTTTTCCATTCACTTCTATACAGCTTTCTCACTGAAGATTTATGGGAAGAAAAAAGAATATGACAAACAAGGGAAGAGAACATCAGTTGTTCAGCTATTAATGTAATTGGAGAAACCACACTGTTAGCTTGAGGCTTGAGATATCCAGATGAACCATGTCTTTTAGATGTGACAGGAGAGCTGAGAATCAGATCTAGTATCCAAGGATTGCAAAGAAGATGTGGCCACAGGAGGGGGAACCAAATCTGATGAGGCCAGAAAGGTGCAATGAGGATGACTTCAAACTGGTTGCTTTCTGCGTGAATTTCAGAATTAGAGGAACTGGTGGGCAAGCATAAAATAGATCAGGGGATCAATCATGAAGTAGAGTGTCCATTGGTGATTCCCCCTGAGGAGGGATTAGGGCAAAGTAGCTGCTGCATTTGTTTTTTAGGGGAGAAGCAAAAAGATCACAGCAAGGCTGGCCCCATTGGCAGAAAATTATTTCTGTCACTTTCCTGTTGAGAGACCACTTGTGTGGTATAGAAGAATGGACCTGCTCAATTTTTCTGCTATCACGTTGGTTTTCCCCTGAATGTGCATTGCTATGAGAAAGCGATTGGATGAGATCACCCACTGCCACACTCTGAGTGCTTCTTGACACAAGGGGTATGATCTGGTCCCACCTTGTTTGTGGATGTACCAAACTACTGACATAGTGTCCGTTTGAATAGTAATTGTACCTGAAGGGAGAGCATGCTGGAAGACCTACAATGCTAAAATCACTACTCTCATTTCTAGGACATTGATATGCAAGTTGGCCTCTTCAGGGGACCAAGTGCCTTGGACTGTTCTCTCCAGAAAGTACCCCCCCCCCACTAAATCTGGGAAGTGTCTGTAGTCACTGTATCTGTAAGCTGAGGGAGAATGAAATGATGGCCTTGTAGAACTTGCTCTGAATGAATCCACCACCAGAGATGCCTCTTCCATGCCTGAGTGACTCTTATTTGTATTAACATGCTGGTAAGGAATGGACCATTGGGTTGCTAGCATACATTAAAGAATTCTCATATGAAATCTTGCTAGAGGAACTAAATTTATATCAGCTGCCATTGACCCCAAGACCTGAAGGATCAACTGGGCTGAAAGACTGGTACTGTGAATTATTCTCTTGACTTGAAATCTTATAATCTGCACTCTTGATAGAGGAAGAGATGCTGTCACAGATGTTGTTTTGAAAACTGCTTCTATGAATTCCAAAATTTGAGTTTGTTGTGGATGAGACTTGTCGTAATTGGTTATAAATGAGACCAAATCTGAAGTACCTGATCTATCACTCTTGTTAGTAGATGGCTGGTCGGGGAGGTAATGAGCCAGTTCTCTAGATATGGAAACACACAGAATCCCTGCAGTTCAAATAAGCTGCCACTGCTGCCAAGCATTTGATAAACACCTTGAATGCTGTGGTGAGTCCAAAGGGCAGTGCTCTGAAGTGGTAGTGACTGTCTCTCTGCCAGAAGCATAAATACTTTCTGGATTGCCTAGTCATTTTTATTTGATAGTATGCATCCTGAAGGTCTGTCAAGCACATCCATTTGTCCTTGCCCAGGAAGTGTAGAATGGACTGAATGTGACTATCTGAAACTTTGTATGTTGAACTGACTTATTCAGGTTGCTGAGATCCAAAACTGGTCTCCAGTCCCTGTTTTCTTTGACACTAAAAAGAATCTTGAGTAAGTTCTGGATTCTTTCTGGACTGGCAGGACCTCACAGATGACTCTTTTTTCTAGAAGCTTTTGTATTTGTATTGCTTCTTCTTTCCTCTGACTGAGTGGAACTTTGGGAATTTTGCATAGAGTTGGAGGTGAAAGGGAAAAGGGTATTATATAATCTCTGGAAATAATCCTCTATACTCAAGTATATTTTGATAGGTCTAGCCAGGCTATTTGGTGCAGGGATATTTGACCCTGATTGCCTCAAGAAGTGGACAATCAGGCCTCCTTTCAGGAGTGCTGGTAGGGTCTGTCAATGAAAGAATCTCAGGACCCCTGGTTTTGCAGGCCTCCTCTGCCACGGAGGAGTCATCATTCATTAGAGTTCACCCCCTGCCCTTAGGGGAACTTTCTCCACATGTGTCCTGGAAAGGACCCTGGGACTTCTTGAATCACATCTTCTGATCACTTCATTGATTCCGAGAAAAGGATCATTGAGGGGTCTAAAAAAGTATGCCCACTGAAGAGAGGGTCTTTCCATCCTTCTCACACCTGGATAATGTGTCCTTCACTTTGGGGCCAAACAAAGAAGTGCTGTCAAAGGGAGCATTGATGAACAAGGACTTAAAGTGCTCTACAAAATCACATAAGCGCATCCAGGCATGCCCTAATTGATATGCCTGAACCCACTGCCCTTGAGGTGCCTTTTGCTGCATGTAAAATAGGCCTCATGGATGAATTCTAGATGGATTGGAGGGTAGTCAGCTGAGAGGGCACAGATGATTGGATGAATTCAAGATGGATTGGAGGGTAATTCACTGAGAGGCCAAAGATGATTGGATGAATTCAAGATGGATTGGAGGGTAGTCAACTGAGAGGCCACAGATGATTGGGCCTCAGCAGAAATGGTCCCTGAAATGGGATTTTGAAAGTTCTTTGATCACGTCCTTTTTCAAAATAGTAAAATTGCCAAATAATTCAGCAATCTAAGAGCAAAAGTCACTGAAGCATAGACATGCTTCCCAAACCTGTCCATCACCCTAGACTCCCTGTTAGGGGGATGAACAGAGGAACTCTGTTCAGCAAGTTCCTTCTTGGTGGCTGCTGCCATGACCATGGCATCCATGGGCACCCCTTACCCCAAAATTCCTTTCCCACAAGTGGAGCCAGAATCATGTCTGGCCTCTTAGGTATTGACTCAACTGAGTCAGGCTTCTTCCAGTCCTGTCAAGAGACCAAATCAATGAGCTTGTCAGCAGGTGTAGTAACCCAGGAGGTAGCTGGGTGTGCTCCAAAAGCCTCCATAAATACCAACTCCTCTGGAGAAGGGTTGCTGGGGGTCCAACCACTTCTCTATTTAAGGATCTCAAGGATGTCTCTAAATGAGATGACTTCTGGAGGTGATTACTGGGATCTGTCACCCTTGTCGAAGTCAGTATCCTCAGTCACTGACTCTTGCACTTTCTCTTCCTAAGGACTTCCTTGGAGGGGGTGGTCCTGGGAAGTTTCAGAAGAGACTATGAAACCCTGATGGGTAGTCTGGAGGTCTTGAGCTGGCTGTTCCTGTGGTGCTGAATGATGAGGCTCCAAGTGCAGAGACATCTGGCA